>NC_067152.1:46516073-46558573 GCF_903995435.1 Acomys russatus | reverse complement strand
GTATGGTGACCCACATCTGTAATAGCACTCAAGAAGATTGAAGGTGTTGAGACCCCCCCTAGGCTGCATGATGAAAAGTCAGGAAAACAAAAGGAGTTGTGTGTGCAGGCCTGGTCTAGACGTGTGCATGGCTCTGGTGGGAGAGATGGTGTCTTTTTGAGGCAGAAGTTGTGGAGTCCTTAATTGAAGTGTTAGAAGATGGCTTCAACCTTGATGGTAGCAGCCAGAACCACTCCTCAGCAGGAAAGAGCCGTGGAGCAGGAGGCTGGGCAGGGCAGCAGCCCTAGAACTCTAACAGAGGCCACGACCAGAGGCCAATGTGCTACACTGATCTGTGTGTGTGTCTAAGAGGGGATGGGCATACACAAGCTGTAGCATGCTTGTGAAGGTCAGAGGTCAGCCTGTGGACACCAGTTCTCCCCTTCTACCCTCCTGGGAAAGTGAACTCAGGCTGTTAGGCTTGGTGACAGCTTCCTCTCTGTAGCCAGAGCACGTGTTCATATTAGAGCTCCTGCATGCCTGTCAAGAGGAGTTTGTAAACAAGCCATAGAAGGAAAGAAGGTGGCCGCCTCTTCCTCTTCCTCCTGGCCCTCCTCTTCCTGTTTCCCCTCCTCTTCCTCCTTCTCCTCTTCCTCCTCCTCTTTTTTTTTTTTTTTTTAAACCACCTCCTCTTTTTAAAGTCTTCTGTGCAAGGGTGCTTTGGAATGCGTGTGGATGCCCACAGGCCAGCAGAGGGCATTGGGGCCTCCAGCTGTCCTTGCAGATGGCTGTGAGCCGCCATGTGCATGCTCTGGAAGAGCAGCCGGTGCTCTTAACCCCTGAGCCTTCTCTGCTGCTCAGTGCCTCATTTCAATAATTCAGTTTAGTTAGAAAACAAGGGAAAAATTGAAAAATTGGATGAAACATTTGAACAACTCAGAGATTTTTTTTTTTCAGCTAAATTGTTAGAAATTTTGAAGACAGGTTACTTTAAAAAACAACAAGTTTTCTATAGACCCCTAAAAGTTGCTGCCACTGCAGAAATTTCTGCCTCCAGGTGAGATGGTCCTGCTAGAGGCAGTGGTGGTGAGGTCCAGGAAGAAGAGGGAGACGTGGTGACCTTAGAGAGAGGAGAGGAAGCTGTGGATTCTAAGGAAGGGGACAGTGATGTAGCAATGGACAGGCTTCTGACTTCGTGTGTCTTGTACTTCTTCCGTGACTGGAAATCTGTGTCTTGAGCAACCTTGATGACGTCGTTCTGACGGTGGACCTGACATGCCCGTCTCATGCAGAGACAGTGGGGAACAGCAGTAGACTTTGCTATGAGAGACCATGAACTGACCTTTAGTATGTTATACGGCGTCTGACAGTCTAAGTGTTTACTAGATGGGCATGAATTTTCACTGCAAATATATTCAAAACTTTAAAATAAAATGCTTTCTTTCTTTATTTAAGACAAAGAGGGGGACTGGAGAGATGGCTCAGGGTTAAGAGCACTGCCTGCTCTTCCAAAGGACCCGGGTTCAATTCCCAGCACCCATATGGCAACTCACAACTGTCTGCGACTCCAAGATCTGACACCCTCACACCAGCACACATAAATTAAAATTAAAATATTTTTTTAAAACAGAAAGAAAAAGGGGGCTGGAGAGATGGCTCAGCGGTTAAGAGCACTGGCTGCTCTTCCAAAGATCCTGAGTTCAATTCCCAGCAACCACATGGTGGCTCACAACCATCTATAATGTGATCTGATGCCCTCTTCTGCCCTGCAGGGGTACAAGCAGGCAGAGCACTGTATTATATAATAAATAAATAAATAAATCTTTTTTAAAAAGAAAGAAAGAAAAGAAAAAGGAAATAAAACTGGGCGTGGTAGTGCAGGCCTGTAATCCCAGCTCTCAGGAGGCAGAGGCAGGCGGATCTCTGTGAGTTCAAGGCCAGCCTGGTCTATAAAGTGAGTCTAGGACAGTCAGGGCTACACAGAGAAACCCTGTCTCAACCCCCCCCCCCAAAAAAATAAACCCAACTTCTATTTCGCTATGCCTGGCCCCAGTGGCCAGGATCACAGAACATGGTACTGTCGAGAGATTTCTTCGGGGCCTTTCTAGCCTCCATTGTGGCATAAGCATTCAGTGTCCCTGGCAGTCTGTGTCATTCGCCTCAGCCAGCGCCAGAGCCTCTTTCTTCAGCTGCTGACCTCGGGTTTGAGGTGGCAGACAGTGTCTGAACTGGTCCAGTGGAGTGACTGCGGTGCTGCTGTAGATACATTTCCCTCTAGAATCAAGACTCCAGAGCAGCGGAGCACAGTACCTGTTTTTGTTTTTCTTTTCTTTTCTTTCTTTCTTTCTTTCTTGGTCAGAAACAGTGCCATCCTTGGGGACAAGGCAGTCTGTGGTCCGTGAGCCCCTGCGGACGGGGCAGTCTGTGGTCCATGAGCTCTTGGCAGAAGCATTGCATGCAGGGAAAGCAAATCCATCTCAAAATAACTATCTGTTCTAATGAGGATACAGTGATGCCCCTTGCATGGTGCCAGTGAAGTGCCACCAGGCTCTGTCTGGTCGTCCAGGGAATGGTGCTGTACCAGAGCTCAGCGCTGCGCTTGCTGCTGGCAGACTGGGCACTCAGCAGTAGCCACAGCCAGGTCAGCTGTGCTAAGTCCATCCCTGCCACCATGGCCACATTGCGCATAAATCCACTGGGCAATTATAGGGTGACTGCAGACAGAGTATGGAGATGGAGGTTGTTTTTGTCTGCATGGCAGGTCACCTAGTCTACCTCGTAGCTGAAGTTCTCACCCTGTGCCCATTTGGAGCGATCTGTCCACCTACACACTTCCTCAGTTGTCCTTCCGAGGAGGCAGCCATGCAGCCAGGCCATTGGCTACATAACATGAACTGGTTCCTTTCTCCCAAGCAGTGTGC
The DNA here is from genome assembly GCF_903995435.1 of Acomys russatus. Classification (NCBI taxonomy): domain Eukaryota; kingdom Metazoa; phylum Chordata; class Mammalia; order Rodentia; family Muridae; genus Acomys; species Acomys russatus. The sequence continues at coordinate 46,555,673 of NC_067152.1, read as the reverse complement.
AGTTAGGTTCGCTGCCCAAGGCCCTGCCTGCTCGGAAGGTTGTCCTTGAGGAATGTTCTAGGGAGGGCCTGGATGTTGAGCTATGCACCCTTAGGTGGAACCTGAAAGTCACATAGAGCCAAGTCTTATCTTTGCCGTGAGCTGATAACAGGAGCTCCCCCTGAGGCCATGGGTGCAGGCTACAGAGAGAGGCCCAGGAGCGGAAACAAGGGCAAGAGCCTGGTGACTTACTGGGCCCCTGGCTCTGCTTAAGTCCACTTCTGTAGACACTACTTTCCATGATGTTTGCAGTAAATGTCAGGCTGTAGCTGAGTGGGTCACATGACAAACCAGCTGGAGTCGGAGGGTAAGCTGGTGGCTTATAGCCAAGTGTTTGCTTTATACCAAGATCCAGTGGCTGACCAAGAGTTTGCTCACAAAAAGAAAATAAGGAGCCAGGCTTAGTGGCGCACAGCTTTAATCCAGCAGAGGCAGGCAGGTCTCTGCCAGTCAGGGTTACATGCTATCCTATCACACAAGAAAAAAACAGATTTCTTTTTTTTAAAGGAGGAGCTCCCATTTAGCTCAGTGGTAGAGTGTTTGCTATGCCCTGGGTTCCGTCCTCAGCTCTGAGGGAGAAAAAAAAAAAAAAAAAAACAACAACAACAACAAAAAAAAACCCTAAAACCATTGCAGTGTAGTGATGCACGTGTCTTTAATCCCAGCACTCGGGAGGCAGAGGCAGGCAGATCTCTGTGAGTTTGAGACCAGCCTGGTCTACACAGTGAGTTCCAGGGTAGCTAGAACTACATAGTGAGACGCCATCTGGGGGAAAAAACCCAACTAGCCAACCAACTAAAACAAACAAAGGACAGGGTTTGCCCTTTTTCCTTTGCAGTGCTGGCCGTGAAGTCCAGCACAGCACGCTGTACATACTCAGCAACTGGCCTGCGTCCCCAGCCTAGAAACACTAGTTGTCTGTGGATGGTGTTGAAGCTTCCTCCACTCAGGCACCATGGGGCCTGATGTCAAGTGGGCCATGTGACAGAGCACAGCAGCTTTGACCCTGACTTCCCAGAGAGCCTTCCCAATGTTTCAGGTCCCATTCAACACTGGCAGCTGCCAGGTATAGTGGTACCCAGGAGGCAGAGCCAATGGGATCTCTCCAGGCCAGCCAGGCCTACACAGTGAGCCCCTACCTGAAAAAGACAAGCTGTGGGGAAGGAGAGAATACAGAAACACCTGGAAGTTCCGAAGGCAGCTATGATCCCCACTTTACACCACTGTCACCCAGGAAGTGAGTGCTTAGTACTGCTTAGTAACATCCACGTGAGGAGTGTGTTGCCTCCAAAGTCTGAAGTGGCCCCTCAGGTCTCCTGCTTCTCTCTTGGCTGCCGAAGGTGCCAGAGCAGCAGCTTGTATTTCACAGAGACAGGAACCGGAATTTCAGTCAAATGCTACATCTGAGCTTCAGGCAACTATGTGGCCAGTAAGTCTAGAGTGTTTGCTGCCCCCATGCTCTGAATCTAGCAACGTAGTGTCTCCTGAGGATGTGATGGCCGGTCCTGGGCTTTCGCCTGAGGCAGCTGCAACATAGTGTCACCCGTGGATGTGATGGCCCATCCTGGGTGTTCCTGGAAGAAGGAGTCTTGGCTGAGACTTGCTTTCATCAGATCTGCCCATGGGACAGTTTCTTGACTGCTGATTGGTGTGGGAGGGCCCAGCTCACTGAGCAGTGCCAGCCCTCAGCAGGTGATCCCGGGCTATCAAAGAAAGATGGTTGAACAAGCCAGGGAGGCAGGCCAGCAAGCAGCCTCGCTCCATGGCCTCTGCTTCACTTCCTGCCTGGTTTCCCTGGTGATGGACTAAACTTTTTCGATTTATTTATTTATTACTTACACAATATCCTGCCTGCATGTGTGCCAGCAGGCCAGAAGAGGGCGCCAGGTCTCATTGCAGATGGGTGTGAGCCACCATGTGGTTGCTGGGAACTGAACTCAGGACCTCTGGAAGAGCAGCCAATGCTCTTAACCTCTGAGCCGTCTCTCCAGTCCCCAACGCTCAGAAGTCGTGACTGGCAGGTCACCAGCATCTGACAGTGTCACACCTCGGAAGCAGCTCCACTGTCCTCCATTCAATTTCACAGGTTATTGGGATTTTTGAGAGAATCTCATTATATAGTCCGAAAACTCCCTGAAATCATTTTCTTCTGCTCCCTAGGGCAGGATTACAGGCATGCACGATCACACCTGGCCCTCCTTTGTCTGTCTGTCTGTCTGTCACAGGATCTCATTGTGTAGCCCTGACTGACCTGGAACTTGTTATGTAGACCAGGGTGGCCTCAAACTCACAGAGGCCCTCCTGCCTCTGCTGGGATCAAAGGCATGTTTCGTATTTTGACCAAATATCTGACAAGAAGCACGGGGGTTATTTTGGCTCCCAGACCACTGTGGTAGGGATGCAGGCCAGGCTGGAAGTGGCTCTGCACTGTAACTCTGGGGAGCTAATCCCTCAGCAGCGCACTTCCTCTCTCCATGCCCCATCCCCTAAAGGCTGTATCATCCTTCAAAACAGTGCCACCAATAATAGCCAAGTGTTCAACTGCGAGCTTGTAAGGGACAGCCACATCTAAACCATGGCAGAGCCTCAGCTAGCTGGGAGTGGGTAGAACACGGCCTGAGGATTTCCAGAGTCACATCCAGTGGCGTTGCTGCTCCTCTGTCCGTGAGGGTAGACAGGGTCTCCATTTCTACCAGAAGTTGGGAAGGTCACTGTAGTAGTGTAAATGAAAGCCCTGCACAGGAGGAACACAGGTGTGTGCTCCCCAGGGCAGACCGGATTGACTCCTGCTCACACACAACCCGCTTTTAGAATTGTGTATAAGATCCCTACGGGAGAACCTGACACCGGAAGCCAGTCATGCTGCCCTCACAGAGGGTGACAGCTGTGGAAGCTGTTTTAACCTGTTTGCTTCTTCTGTTAGTTAGTTTTCCGCTGTTGTGAAGAGGCACTGTGACCAAGGCAACTAACAAAAGAAAGCATTTCTAAAACAACAACAAAAAGCTAGGTGCGGTGGCGCACGCCTTTCATCCCAGCACTGGGGAGGCAGAGGCAGGCTGATCTCTGTGAGTTCAAGGCCAGCCTATTCTACAAAATGAGTCCAGGACAGCCAAGGCTACACAAAGAAACCCTGTCTCGGAAAAAAAGGAAAAGAAGGAAGAGAGAGAGAGAGAGAGAGAGAGAGAGAGAGGGGGATATGGTGGGTCAAGCTGACAGTCTTAATACTTGGGAGGCTGAGGCAAGAGGATCACCATGAGTCGAAAGCAAACTTGGGCTACTGTGATGTCAAAGAAATGATGCCTTTTCAGTGGCACCAATGTCACTCAAGGGGTTTGGAGGGGAGTTAGCTGGAGAAGGCTGGTGAGTAGTTGGTTTGCTCAGACTCAGCGGTCGCCAGGGAGCACGGCTCTGCTGTTTCAGGTGGCACCCCCGTTCTGGAGACGAGACCTTGTAGCACACCAGCTCTGCTCCAGGAGCTTGAGAAAGGTCTGCCCAGCGTGGGCTGGGATAGCCAGCCAAAGGCAGCCCTCTGTGGCCCGGGGCAGTTAGCCTGCTGTGGCCTGCTGCGGCCTGCTGTGGCGTGGTGTGGCCTGGTGCGACCTGCTGCGGCCTGGTGCGGCCTGCTGCGGCCTGCTGCGGCCTGGTGTGGCCTGCTGCGGCCTGGTGTGGCCTGGTGCGACCTGCCGCGGCCTGGTGCGGCCTGCTGCGGCCTGGTGCGGCCTGGTGTGGCCTGCTGCGGCCTGGTGTGGCCTGGTGCGACCTGCCGCGGCCTGGTGCGGCCTGCTGTGGCCTTGGAGGTCTTTGTGAGGAGAAGGTTGCATAAACATAGCCCTCCTCCTCAGGGTCCTGTCTTTCCATTGTTAGGCCGGAGTCTCACATGCTGGTCAGCCTCGTTACGTAGAGCTGGTTTTTCTCTTATAAAGTGAGACAGGCTTATGACTAGTGACTAACTGGTCTGTTCAACTTTATTGTGTACTTTATCACTCACTGTGAACCAAAGAAAATCCTTTTCCTTGAGGGCCTGGAGAGGTGGCTTGGTGGTTAAGACACTGACTGCTCTTCCAAAGGTCAGGGGTTCAATCCCCACACCCACATGGCAGCTCAGAACTGTCTGTAACTCCTGTTCCAGGGAATCTGATGCCCTCATTCTGACAAACATGCAGGCAAAATATCAATGTACATAAAAGTGAAAAAAATAAATAAAACAAGAAAATTCTTTTTCTTGTTGGTTAGTCTCAGAGTCACAAGACATTGGAAGAATTTACTTGTTCATTTTAGAAATGTTTCTGAATGCACAGTGCATGCTGGTAGCTCTCCAGGCTCTGGGTTGGACATGAATGCCTGTCACGCCGAGATGTGCTTGCCCGCCCTCACAGAACAAAGAAGACCAAGCATCAGTTAGCTGCCTGAGTAAGTAAGGTCCAGGGCCCTGGACATGGTGAGACAGGAGAGTCAGGAGTTAGGCTCACTTGGACTGCCTTTCTAGTAGAGGGAGTGGCCAAGAAAGGCAGAGGGAGTGGTCAGAAGGGCAGAGGGAGTGGTCAAAAGGGCAGAGGGCGTGGTCAAGAAAGGCTGCAGAAGGGAGGTGAGTGGGAGGAAGACAGTCAGTTGCCCATGTACTCAAGGACACTGGAAGCTAGAGTTCAAGTTGTTCAGGGTGGACAGGCCTGCATCAGGGTGGACAGGCCTGCATCAGGGTGGACAGGCCTGCATCAGGGTGGACAGGCCTGCAGGGCCTCACAGTAACTTGGGAAACAGTTGGGTGTTATGCAGACATGGTTGAGGATGGCCAGACATGGGAGATGCGCCCAGCAGGCTGACGGGGCAGGCCTGGGTAGCAGGCTCTTGCAGAAGGGAGCAAGCCAACTCTGGGTATGCCTAGAAGGTGAGCCGGGGTCATCGTCTGACTGATGGAAAAGGCAGATGTCACAGCACCTCAGTTTGGTTTGAGCAGAGATCGATTGCCAGTTGTTGAGACAAGGATGTGTGTGAGGAGACAGTGAGAGATCGACTGTTGTGTGAGGTCCCATGCTTTATCCAGAGACCTCTGCAGCGGGACCTAGGGCCATCACTAAATCCCCAGAACCTTGAGAAGAGCGGAGTGAAGGCACGTCATGTTGGCCGGCAAGACCAGAAGGGGGCAGCACTGGCTTGGTGTTGTGGTGTGGCTCCCTGCTCTCTGGCAGCCACAGTCTGCAGAACTTCCTCTGTGGATTTTGTTCAGAAAAACCAACGTTTCATGACCTTGTGGGCCTGTTGTTGTTGTTTGATCAGTTGGTTTGGTTTGGTTTTGAGTCTTTTGAGACTGACTCCTAACATGTAGCCCAGGCTGACTCCTAACATGTAGCCCAGGCTGACTCCTAACATGTAGCCCAGGCTGACTCCTAACATGTAGCTCAGGCTGACTAGAACTTGAAGGGATCTTGTCTGTCTTGCCTCCCAAGTTCTGGGTTTACAGGTGTGTTCCTCCAACTCCTCTCCCTCCTCTCCCTCCATTCCTCTCTTCCTCCTTTCTTCCTTTGTTTGAGTGTTTCTATGCTTGAAATAGGACCCAGGGCATCACACGTGACAGGCAAGCATTCTGCCACAGGCAAGCGTACAGCCCCATGACTTTGTAGTTTGTAATATGACATTCTGATTTCAGTAAGGGCCACTCATGTGACCCCTCATATGTCCCCTTTACCTTTCAAGGGATTGAGAAAGTGAGACATGACTTTCAGTTGTGCTTTTCGCAATCTACTGCAGAAAGTCTGCTGATGCAGACCCAGCAGTGCACACATCTGTATGGGGGGCCTGTCGTCCAGGGCTGGATGGTGTGTCATGGTGGGGGGCTGTCTGCCAGGGCTGGATGGTGTGTCATGGGGGGCCCTGTGTGCCAGGGCTGGATGGTGTGTCATGGGGGGGCAGGCTGTCTGCCAGGGCTGGATGGTGTGTCATGGGGGCCCTGTGTGCCAGGGCTGGATGGTGTGTCATGGTGGGGGGCTGTCTGCCAGGGCTGGATGGTGTGTCATGGGGGCCCCTGTGTGCCAGGGCTGGATGGTGTGCCAGGGCTGGATGGTGTGCCAGGGCTGGATGGTGTGTCATGGGGGGGCCTGTCTGCCAGGGCTGGATGGTGTGTCATGGGGGGGCCTGTCTGCCAGGGCTGGATGGTGTGTCATGGGGGGGCCTGTGTGCCAGGGCTAGATGGTGTGTCATGGGGGGGCCTGTCTGCCAGGGCTGGATGGTGTGTCATGGGGGGGCCTGTCTGCCAGGGCTAGATGGTGTGTCATGGGGGGAGCCTGAGTGCCAGGGCTGGATGGTGTGTCATGGGGGGGCCTGTCTTCCAGGGCTGGATGGTGTGTCATGGGGGGACCTGTCTTCCAGAGCTGGATGGTGTGTCATGGGGGGGGGCAGCTCTCTCAGAGCCACTCTGTACTCCTCAGCCTTTCCTTCAGAGCCGAAGGCTGGTCCCTGCACACTCAGTTCTCCCAGGGGCTCTTGCTGATCAAATGAGACGAAGGATTCCTGACACTGGTATTAAAGAAATGAGGCTTTTTGTGATTCACTGGCAGCTGGGGGACAAACACTGTCATCAGCCAGGGACCCCATGGCTGGCCGCATCATGTCAGAGAAGTGAGAAGGAAATGTGTGGAAGACAACGATGCTCTCCTGACAGCAGTGGTGTGCAGCCTGAGGAGTTACACCAGCCCCATGAGGGCGGCCCAGAGGCCAGTCATCCCTCAGAGACAGGCTCCTTAATTTATGACCCCATTTTACCTGAGAATTTGTTGTTGCTTGTTTTTCAAGACAAGGTTTCTCTGTGTAGCCCTGGGTATCCTGGACTCACTCTATAGAACAGGCTGGTCTCAAACTCAGAGATCCATTCTGCTTACCTGAGAAGTTTTTATGCATAGATAGAGAGAGAGAGAGAGAAAGAGAGAGAGAGAAGAGATCATATGTGCATTTTGTTTGTTTGTTTGTTTGTTTGAGACAGGGTTTCTCTGTGTAGCCTTGACTGTCCTAGACTCACTTTGTAGACCAGGACAGCCTTGAACTCACAGTGATCCGCCTGCCTCTGCCTCCCAAGTGCTGGGATTAAAGGCGTGCGCCGCCACCGCCCAGCACATTTATTTTAAAACATTTCTTGTTAGTGAAGGTCCTTACCTGCTGCCAGGCCTGACAGCCTGAGTTCAATCCCTAGAAGTCACGTGATAGAAGCAGAGCACTGACCCAGCAAGTCGCCCTCTGACTGTCCCACAGGCGTGGACAAGTACAAACACACACAAATGAATACATGCAAACATAAAAATTCCCTAAGAGCCAGGCATGGTGGTGCACACCTTTAACCCCAACACTTGAGAGCCTCAGGCAGGCAAATCTCTGTGATTCTGAGGCCAGCCTGGTCTACAGAGCAACTTACTTGGGGCTGGAGAGATGGCCAGTTAAGAGCTTCGGCTGCTTTTCCAGAGGACCTGGGTTCAATTCCCAGCACCCACATGGTAACTCACAGCTATCTGTAGCTCCAGTTCCAGGGGATCTGATGGAAGAAACACCAGACACAGTTCCAGGGGATCTGATGGAAGAAACACCAGACACACCTGCAGTACACAGAGGCACCTGCAGTACACAGAGGCACCTGCAGTACACAGACGCACCGGCAGTACACAGAGGCACCTGCAGTACACAGATGCACCTGCAGTACACAGAGGCACCTGCAGTACACAGGCGCACCTGCAAGTACATAGACACACCTGCAGTGCACAGACACACCTGCAGTACACAGAGGCACCTGCAGTACACAGACGCACCGGCAGTACACAGAGGCACCTGCAGTACACAGATGCACCTGCAGTACACAGAGGCACCTGCAGTACACAGGCGCACCTGCAAGTACATAGACACACCTGCAGTGCACAGACACACCTGCAGTACACAGAGGCACCTGCAGTACACAGAGGCACCTGCAGTACACAGAGGCACCTGCAGTACACAGACGCACCTTCAGTACACAGAGGCACCTGCAGTACACAGACGCACCTGCAGTACACAGACGCACCTGCAGTACACAGAGGCACCTGCAGTACACAGACGCACCTGCAGTACACAGAGGCACCTGCAGTACACAGACGCACCTGCAGTACATAGACGCACCTGCAGTGCACAGACGCACCTGCAGTGCACAGAGGCACCTGCAGTACACAGACGCACCTGCAGTACACAGAGGCACCTGCAGTACACAGAGGCACCTGCAGTACACAGAGGCACCCGCAGTACACAGAGGCACCCGCAGTACACAGACGCACCTGCAGTACACAGAGGCACCTGCAGTACACAGACGCACCTGCAGTACACAGAGGCACCTGCAGTACACAGACGCACCTGCAGTACACAGAGGCACCTGCAGTACACAGAGGCACCTGCAGTACACAGAGGCACCTGCAGTACACAGAGGCACCTGCAGTACACAGAGGCACCTGCAGTACACAGAGGCACCTGCAGTACACAGACGCACCTGCAGTACACAGAGGCACCTGCAGTACACAGAGGCACCTGCAGTACACAGAGGCACCTGCAGTACACAGACGCACCTGCAGTACACAGAGGCACCTGCAGTACACAGACGCACCTGCAGTACACAGAGGCACCTGCAGTACACAGATGCACCTGCAGTACACAGAGGCACCTGCAGTACACAGAGGCACCTGCAGTACACAGACGCACCTGCAGTACACAGAGGCATCTGCAGTACACAGACGCACCTGCAGTACACAGACACACCTGCAGTACACAGACACACCTGCAGTACACAGAGGCACATGCAGGGAAAAAATTCTTACACATTAATGATGTTTTGAGTTATATAGTAAGTTCCAGATAAGCCAGGGCCTGTCAAAAACAAACAGAAAAACAAAACTTCAGTATATATTTATCCATTTATTAACAATTAAAATGAATTTGCATATTAATAGAATGTATATGCTTGTTTGTTTTTACATAAAAAATTAAATCTGCTGGGTGTAGTGGCTTCCTCCTCTTTTTTTTTTTTTTTTTTTTTTTTTTTTTTTTTTTTGGGCTCCCTCTTTAATCCCAGCACTCCTCACAGAGGTAGGGGATCGCTGTGAGATTAAGGGCAGCCTGGTCTACAAAAGGAGTCCAGGACAGCCAAGGCTACACCGAGAAACCCTGTCTCGAAAAACAAAAAACAAAACAAAAAAGTTAACTGTTGGTTGACTATGAATGGCAGAACATCAAGTGTCTTTACGGTTTTCCCAGAGCGGGTTGCGGTGTTGGTGTCGGTGCTGAGGAGGCTGCTTCACACAGAAGTGTACAGAAAGACAGGAGTTTGTTTGCAGCCGTTTCATAAAGCCTGTCCTGGGTCAGCTGAGTGGCTCAGAGGCTGCATGCAGAAGACCTAGGAGCCAGCACCCACGTGGTGCCTCACAACCCCCTGCAACTCCAGTTTCAGGGATTCTGATACCGGCCTCTGGCCTCCGAGGGCGTCAGGCTCGTGGTGCACAGACGTTATTCGGCAAAGCAGACATACATATAAGCAAAATACTCATATGTGTAAAATAAAAATGAAGTTATTTTTAATTTCTGTCCTAATCACAAACCAAAATTCATTTAACTTTTAGTTTTTTTGTTTTGTTTTGTTCTTGTTTTTTGAGACAGGGTTTTTCTGTGTAGCCCTGGATAACTGGCTGCTCCGGAACAGCTCACTCTGTAGACCAGGCTGGCCTTGAACTTTGAGATCCACCTGCCTCGACCTCCCAAGTGCTAGGATTAAAGCCCTGCGCCACCACCGCCCGGCCTCATTTAACTTTTCAATTAACTTTTTTATTTCTTTTATTTATGCATATGCATATATGAGAGCGAGAAGGGGTTTGTGTTGTGCCTGTGTGTAGGTGTCTGTAGAAGTCAGAAGAGGATGTTGGACCCCCTGGAGCTGAGCACACAGGCTCTGTTCGCACAGGGCACTGAGAACTCAACCTGGACCCTCTGCAAGATCAAGCAGTTTTTTTTTTTTTTTAATTTAAAAAAGATTTATTTATAGCCGGGCATGGTGGCAAATGACTTTAATCCCAATACTTGGGAGGCGGAGGCAGGCGGATCGCTGTGAGTTCAAGGCCACCTTAGTCTATAAAGTGAGTCCAGGAGAGTCAAGGACACACAGAGAAACCCTGTCTTGAAAAACAAATAAACAAAACAAAAAGAAAAGATTAGATTTATTTATTTATTATGTATACAGTGCTCTGCCTGCATGTTCACCTGCAGGCCAGAAGAGGGCATCAGATGTCATTCTAGATGGTTGTGAGCCACCATGTTATTGCTGGGAATTGAACTCAGGACCTCAGGATGAGCAGGCAGTGCTCTGAACCTCTGAGCCGTCTCTCCAGCCCCGGTTGTTTATTTGGAGTGTGTAGCGTGCATGTAGATGTTAGCGGACAACTTGTAGGTTCTCACGTGGGTTGCACTCACAGGCTCAGAGTTGAGGGCAGGGCCTGAGCTCCTAAGTGCCGAGCCATCTTGCTAACTTAACAGGTTTTTTTTTCTTGTTTTGTTTTGTTTTAATGAAATATGAGTAAACCATCAGCAAATTAATTTATTTAGTTTTTTGATGCAGGATTTCTCTGTGTAGCCCTGGCTGGCCTGGAACTTGCTCTGTAGACCAGACTGGCTTCAAACTCAGAGATCTGCCCACCTCTGCCTCCTGTGTGCTGAGAGTAAAGGCGCATGTGCGTGTGTGCGTACATGTGTCCGTGCGTGCATGTGTCTGTGCGTGTGTAACATATATACAGATGAGTGAGTGGAGTGGGAAGCGCTGCCTGTGTTTTCTGTAGGTGATATACTCAGCAGTCCTGAGTGTAGGAACATGGCAGTTGGTGATGAGCAGTTGCGCCTGGGCTGCGTGCCTGAGGCCACTGCCCTCCTTCACTCTTGGCCCCTTCCAGGAGCTGCTGCTGGAGTTTGAATCTGCAATGCAGAGAAGGGAGCAGGAGTTGCAGCTGAGGGCCAACGACATGAGCAAGGTGGTCCTGACCCACGAGCTCAAGGTACATCCTCTGCGGGGGCTGCTGACGGTCTCCCGCTCTGTGCCCCACGGCCAGCTTTAATCGCCCTGTGCTGCAGAGCACCACACTGGCCCTTTTACCCAGCGACTCTTCTGGACTTTTCATTCTTTCTCAGGTAAAACTACTGAACAAAGAGCTGCAGGCTCTGAGGGAAGCTGGAGCACAGGCAACGGAGAGGCTGCAGAAGGCAGAAACAGAGCAGGTGGAGTTAGAGAGGAAGCTACGTGGCCACGCCCAGGAGCTGCAGGACCTGGAGGCTGTGAAGGATGCTCGGTGTGTGGGATGCTCTCCAGGCCTCACGGGCCGGCCCTGCCTTCCCAGCTGCCCTGCTCTACCCTGTGTCTCCTGTGTGGGCGGCCCTGCTGTCCCGGCTGCCCCAGCTCTGCCCTTTGTCTCCTGTGTAACTGTTCTTACGGATGCATCTTGTTTAGGATAAAGGAGCTGGAAGGGAAGCTTCACTCGGCTCAGCTGGCCAGGAGGAGAGCCGAGGACTCGTGCAGGAGGAAGTGAGTGTTTCTGCCTGGGCAGGGCCTCTGCAAAAGTCTATGTCACAGTCGCATGTGGGGGGAGCCCGAGCTGGGGTGCCACCTTGGCTCCATGCTCTACTTCCTCAAAGAGTATTAGGCGCCTAGCGTCTGGGATTCTGGTAAAACACAAGCTAAGCATGTCTGAAACTCTGGATTTAAACTCTGCCCAGACTTTTAAAAGTGTAACCCCAGTTAAAAGTTAACTTCTGTGGGTGAGTGAGGTTGCTCTGTGCATAAAGCCAGTTGTTAGCACAGAAGGTGCCTGAGTCCCATCCCGGGACTCACGTGGTAAAGACGGAGAGACCTGACTCCACACCCTAAATAAATAAATATCCAAACATTAAAAGTTAGCACTTAAAGCTTGGTTTCTTTTTTAACTAGTCTATGCATTGTAGGTTGTAGCCTTAAGCGTTACCAGCTGGCACAGCCACCTCTTGCTCTCGTTGCTGTAGACTGTCTGAGCTTTTTCCTGCTGATGTACCCTGTACTTGGCGTGGGTTGGGACCCAGCCAACAGCAGCAGGCACTTCATGTTGCCAGGTGTCTGGGACACCCAGGAAGTAGATGGTATGTTGGCTCAAGGTGGGGACATCCACAAGGCAGCTGAAGCGTGCCCCTCCCCCCGGCTACAGGGGGGGGGGTGGTTCTGAAGGTCCCCAGGGTAGCCTCATGGAGGGAGGCTGTGGGTGAGCTGAGAAGCTCTGCTGGGCAAGAATCATTTACTTTGTATTCCAAAGAAGACACAGTAACTGTAGCTGCCGCAAGCTTAGGCTTCCTGGCACACCGGGAGGAATGTGTGGAAGGAAAGCGAAGCCGGAACCCATTTTCTTGTGTTTTCTCGTGTCATAATTTGTGCAGTGCAGATAAACAAACTAAGGGAGGTTTAAGGAATCTGTCCATTGGGGACGGGTAGTGTCTGTTGCCCATGGGCTGGTCAAGAAGCCTAGTGGTGCGCCACGAGTGCTTTGTCAGCCTGTCATCTGAGAAGAGCTGCCTACACAAAAGAGCAAGCACAGCCACACACAGTTACTCCTGAAGAGTCAGCCATCTTGTCAGGGACAGCTGTCATGTAAGGAAGGGTGCTCAGGGCTCCAGGGCACCAAGGGAGCCACAATGGGGCCGTTCCCTGTGTTGCAGACGCGAAGAGCTTGAGCGTCAAGCCAGGGAGAGAGACACGGCTCTGGCAGCCATGAAAGCCGCCCATGCAGAGCAGCTGCAAGCGCAGGAGGCCAAGGCGCTGGAGCTCCACACCCGCTGTGAGACCCTCGAGGGGCAGTTGCGCAGGGCTGAGTGGGCACGTACTGATGACGCCGAGGAAAAGAACACCCTCATCAACAAGTGAGCTGCTGCCTCTGGCCACCAACCCAACGGCCTTGTGTGCCTGCGCCCTGCGCAGCATGGGCCGCTTTAGACCAAGGGAGATCACATGCGGTGGGTGGGAGAGACTTTAGGGACTTTCTGCCCACCCTTCTCCTCCAACTTGGCCATTTCCCTTAATGTTTTCTTTTTAATTATGTAGCTTTTGTATTTGTGATTATTAGTGATAAAGTTTACCTATTGTTTTAGGTTTTTTGTTTTTGTTTTTCTGAGACAAGGTCTCATTTGCGCAAATATAGCCCAGAACTTGCTCCACAGCCTTGGATGGCCTTGAATTGACAATCCTTGTACCTCCACCTCCCAAGTGCTGGGACTGCAGGCATATGCCACTATACCTGGTTCTCTTTTCCCCTCTCTGAGACAGGGTTTTGATGTATAGCCCAGGCTTCCCTCTAACCAATCCTCCTGCCTCCACCTCCCAAGTGCTGCTGGAGTTACAGGTGCAGACCATGCCTGCCACAGCCTGCCACTTACTCGTTTTTAGCGTAGACTTCATTGGCATCAGTGTATGACAGACACCGTTGCCCCATCCATCTGCAGTACTGTCCCGCTCAGCACTAGCTCCTCTCCTCCCTGTGTCTCTCAGCAGCCTCCGGTCTGGTTTCTCTGCATTTGCTAACTCTAAGAACAGCACACATTGGAATCTTCTGCCACTTGCCCCCGGTGACTGGGTTGTCACAAGGGTCACAGTTATGGTGCCATTCCCTTTCAATGCTGTGACTGTGTCAACACACGCACCTTCAGAAGCCACAGGACCTCGGTGACCGGCCGGCCTAGCATAGTCAGTGAGTCAGGCCCCAGGGAGAGGCCTTATCTCCAAAACCAAGGCAGCCTGCGCCTGAGCAGCACACTCCAGGCCAAGCATCTAGAAGGGTGGTAGAGTTGAAAGAGAGGCCATGGTAGACACAGGTTGCTGGACCAGGTGTTTCTGTGCCGAGTCTGGGCGTGTTGGCTGGCCTGGAAACCACTTGGTGAGAAGTGGTCTGTTTCCTCACAACCAGATGCCAGCACAGTCAGACCAGAGTAGCTAAAGCTCAGTGCGATGCCTTCCACAAGCCTGTTTGCAGCACTCCCAAAGCATTCGTGGAGATGTTGGCACGGTGGCCCTTTTCATCCTGCACAAAGACAGAATGAAACTACCCCACCTGGCTGCTTGGACGAGGGCAGCCACCCACCCTCTGCTTATCATGCGCACACTGGGTGGCTGGTCAGCCCAGAGCCCCAAAAGGTCTGTTCCCAGGGTACATCATGTGACAAAGGCAGAGTTGTCTGTCTGAGCCGGAGTCTGGGCTTTGGGGAAGCCTGTCAGGCGTGGTGGCTCTTTACTGAGTGGCCCTGGAGTCTTCTTGTACTTAGCTGGAAACAGGTTAGGTGCTGCGTGGGCCACAGTGAGAGGTGCAAAGGTGAGTGTGGACCACCATCCCTCATCATCTGACTGTGTGGAGTCCCTCAGTCACCTCTGCATGGCTGCCTACTAAGTGTCTCCTGCTGATCGTAGAACCATGGCCTAACTTAGGCAGTGCTTTGGCCTCCAGGGCAGCTTTTCTGGGAGGGCTGGACAGCACTGTGTGCGTTACTCTGGGTCTGTATAGGGACGTGAACGAGTGGAGGAGATCTTGCTGCATGCACACACACTTCTCCCTGTGCAGACTCCGTGAGGACGCGGCAGCTTTGAAAGCCGCCTGGGATGCCCAGATGACTCAGATGTCCAAGGAAGCGGTCTCCAAAGACCTCCAGGTCCACATGCTGCGGGATGAAGAGCTGAAGCTGAAAGCACAGGTGGCCAGCTTCCAACAGGACATCAACAGGTACTGTCCCCAAGGCCGTGTCCCCTCTGCTGAGTGTTTCCTGGGGACAAGAGCCATGCAACTTCTCAGGTGGGGACACATAAACTAGCGTGGCCCTGCATCCTTTTGGGGGAGAGGTGGTAAATGACATGTCAGCAGGTCACAGTGATACAGAGAACAAACACCCAGGACAAGAGCGAGAAGGAACCTTGGCTGCTGCGGTGCTGAGCAGTGGCCACCTGCCTCCGCCTTCAACACGCCTCTCATTTAGCTTTAATCCCAGCATTCTGGAAGCAGAGGCAGATCGATTGCCATGAGTTCAAGGCCAGCCTGATCCACACAACATTCCAGGGCAGCCAGGGCTACATAGGGAGACTCTGTCTCAAAGGAAAAAAAGAAACCAAAACAAATAAAACGCGTTCATGTTTTTCCTGCTCATTCGTTTGGTTGGTTAGTTGGTTGGTTTTTGGATACATGGTTTCTCTGTGTAGCCCTGACTGTCCTGGAATTCTGTAGACCAGACTGGCATTGAACTCACAGAGAGCTGCCTGCCTCTGCCTCCTGAGGGCTGAGTGCTGAGACTAAAGGTATGTGCCACCACCATCACCATCACCACCACCACCACCTCCACCACCACCTCTACCACCACCATCACCTCCACCACCACCTCCACCACCACCATCACCTCCACCACCACCTCCACCACCACCATCACCTCCACCACCACCTCCATCACCACCATCACCTCCACCACCACCTCCTCCTGTACCACCTCCACCACCACCACCACCACCTCCACCACCATCACCTCCACCACCTCCACCTCCACCACCACCACCACCGCCATCACCACCACCATCACCACCCAGCTCCTGTTCATTGTATCAACATATGCTTGAGTGAAGATAAGGGCCTGTTTTCCATAATGAAATCAAATAGATCAGATATAATAAAACATTGTCCACAGGATGGATCTGGATGGACACAGACCCCCTCAGGTCTGTAGCCAGCCCTGGCTGCCCCACCCCCATCTGCTGGCTGCCCTGGGGGAGGGTCTGCCTGGACTGGACATCAGAGTGGAAGCCTCCAGTGTGGCCTTTGACCCTGGCTTTTGTGATCTTATTGCTTTGAAGTTAGGATGCCACAGATTCGTTACGATGCTTAGTAACCATGTGACACTTGAGTCTAGAGCTACTTTTTTTCTTCTCTATATTTCTGTCCATTTTTCTATTTTGTGTCCATTTCATTTTGTTGCTGGCCATGTCCCTGGTTTCTGCTGTCTCCCTGCATGTGAGTGCGTAGCCAGGGCCCCTCGTACCCCTGACACTGGTCTCCTTTACCCCAGAGCAGCCTCACTGGAGCTTGTCAACCCTGCTGATCTCTGTGAAGAGCCAGTGTTTGACTCTTCTTACTGTTCTGCTCCCGATTTTGCTGCTATTTTCTATTTCTATTTCTTTTGGCTTTGGTTTGTTGTTCTGATTGGACTCTGAGAAGTTCTCCTTCTGTCAGATGTAGTTAGCGTTGACGTTTCCTTTCAAGCACAGCTGAGCGACACTCAGGAAGTGGTGGTGTTATGCTTCTGGAACTCCGTCCCCTTGTGTGCTCTCTGGTCAGTGGATGACTTGCTCCATCTCTGGGGATCTTCGTTCCAGGCATCACTTGTCCCTGATCCCTGACTAACCCCAAGTGTGTGGGATGCAGCACTTGTCAGCGATCTCTGACTACCTCCGAGTATGCAGGATGCAGCACTTGTCAGCGATCCTGGGCTAACCCTGTGTGCGCAGGATGCAGGGTGCACCTTGCGTGGTCGGTTTCCTCTTCTGCAGCCTGGCTGTGCTTTAGGATGTGCCCCAATGGCTGGCTAAGGAGACATAAAGACACAGCATGTTCTCGCTGCTGTCTGGCCTCTGAAAATGTCACCTAGACCGCACTGGTGGCTAGCAGTATTCTTGTCTTCCATGCCCGTTACAGAAGTGTGTGTAGACATGGCTCTGTCTTCACAGCTGTGCTGTGCTGTGCAGTTACCCATTAAATGGACCTGTGTTTAGGGTTGCACTGGCTTTTGTCCCAGCATAAGCAGGCCTGTTTGTCCCCTGTGTCCACAGACTAGTCCCTCCTGCCTTGTCAGCTTTCATGCCCCCGTGGCACATGCTCCCGTTTTGCCTACTAGGTCTTTGCAAATCTAGAGGATTCCTCAGTGCTGCTTGGGGTCTGACAGCTTCCCTTCTACCTGCTGAGCGTGGCCACCTCCCTCTACTGCTGTTTCCCCGGTACTTGCTGAATGCTGGCATCTGCCCATTATGGTCAGCTGTCTTGCCAGGTCTCTCTTAGGACAACTTCTCCCGGTACCACTCGTGCATCCTTCCTCAGCATGAGCTGCATTGAGGTGGGAAGGATTTAAAGATGTATTATGTATACAGCGCTCTGTCTGCATGTGTGCCTGCCCGCCAGAAGAGGGCACCAGATCTCATTATAGATGGCTGTGAGCAACATGTGGTTGTTGGGAATTGAACTCAGGACCTCTGGAAGCACAGACAGTTCTCTCAACCTCCAAGCCATCTCTCCAGCCCCCCATCACCCATTTTTGCTCTTCATATTGAAGGGACCTCAGGAAAGAAACTTGACATGGGACATGGGGGTGTGTCCCTAGGTACAAACATCAACTGTCCCTGGCAGTGGAAAAGGAACAGAGCCTGGAGCAGGAGCGGGTGCAGCTGTGCCTCGACTGGCAGCGTCGCTGCGATGATGTTGAACGAGACCAGATGCAGAAATCAGAGACCTTGATCCAAGGGCTGACCAAGGCGAGAGATCAGGTGCGCTGGGCACGGAGCGTGTGTGGGTGCGGAGTGTGCGCTGGGCGTGGAGTGTGCACTGGGCACAGAGTGTACACAGTATGGTGTAGCGAGCTCGGGCCCTTACAGTATTATTTTCTAACTCAGACAGCACTAGCCTCAAACACCAGTTAAGTTGTAGCAGTCCCAGCTGTGCTGCTGTAGTGCTCCAGCCCTGTAACCCCAACCACCCTAACGAAAATAAGTCTCTGCCCTATCCCCAAACGTGTTTAGGGCCTCTTCCTCCTGACAGCGGCATGGTTCTGAGAATGCTGAGATGGCCCCAACCCACTGGGATGGCCCCTGCCTGGCCAGGGCAAACCTGTCCACCATAGCTGCACACCGAAGTCCTCCCCCACCATTGGAGGGCAGCCCTAGCATTCTGAGTGTAGCTGTAGTTGCTCCTGTGTCTACTTTTTAAGCAGAAGGAAGTCTGGTCTCTGCAGACCAGCACTGCCCACAGATGGACATTTTCTCAGGTTGCTGCTAAGCTCCAGGAGACAGAGAGGGCACTGCATAAACAGGAGACGCTGCTGGAGGCTGTGTCACTGGAGCGAGACCAGGCTGTGGAAACTCTGCGGACACACGGGATCCTCCCTGGACAGGAGGCACAGGTGAGCCCCTGCTGGCTCGAAGAGCCTTCCCTCTACAGCTGACAAGGGACGGCAGTGTCATGAGGTCAGTTCAGGCTTTCTTAGTCCAGCACCTCTCAGTGACAGGTGCTCCACCAAGGGCAAGTCCAAGACTTTACAGTGTGACAATGGACGTGCCAGTGTGTAGTCTGCTCTGTTCTTTACCATGTCACGGTCTAAAACTGCATGCAGAGCACCAAGGACAGGCCCAGGCTCTCCTCGCCACTAGGTGGCGACATCGCGTCACTACTGATCTGGTTGTCTGTCCATTGTGTCACCTTGTCCCTAGACAGCAGGTTTGCCAACTCAGTCTCCTAAGTCGTATTTCTTGTTGTTATTGTTGGTGGGTCACGTATGTGCCACAACACACATGGGACAACCAGAGGACACGGCACCTGTGTGGCCTTGGTTCTCTCCTTCCACCTTATGTGGGCTTCAGGGAGCAACTGTCCAGCCAGTGTCTTTCTGTACCCACCAAGGCACTGCATTGGGTCCAGCTCACTTCCTCTTAGAGGCAGCCACTGCCACCATGGAAACCAGCCTCCCTGAGCTATTGCAGTTGTTAGCAGAACCAACTCCTAGGCAGAGGGCTCAAGGTGGTGACCAGAAGGCCTACAGGCAACCTTGGACCGGGGGAGTCTGGGAACAGCATTATCGTGGGCCTCCAATGGTATTGCTTCTTTTCTTTAATGAGGTGCACTCACATCCCAATGTGATAAAAATGAAGGTCCTAGCACCCTGAACAGTGAATCTGCTGCGTGTCTCCTCGCTGACTCAGTCCTCCTGTTGCCATGGACGACCAGGTGGGCAAAAGCCCCTCAATTGCACAGTGCAGAGCCCAGCTGTGGTTAAATATATTTCAAGGGCCAGGCATGGCGGTGCCTCCCTTTAGTCCCAGCAGAACTCTGTGAGTTTGGGGCCATCCTGGTCTACACGGTGAATTCTAGGCGAGCCTGAGCTACACATTGAAACCTGTCTCAAACCCCATCCACCCCAAAATAAGACTGTGTGAAGGGATGGGGAGAGGTTCAGTGCGTAAAGTGCTTGCTGTACAAAGCTTAAGGAGCAGGGTTACGTGGAGGCCGTCTTGACTCCACACAGTGACACGTAACACATACTGCATAGAGTGCACACACACACAATATTTAAGATTTAGGCAGGATTGCTGAGACACTTGTAATTTCAGTACTCAGGCCGCTGAAGGAAGAAAATTGTGAGTTCAAGGCCAGCCCAGCATGGACTACATAAGGCTATCAAAATCAAACTGAACTTTTTGTTTGGGTTTTGTTTCTTGAGACAGGATTTCCCTGTGTAGCCTTGGCTGTCCTGGACTCGCTTTGTAGACCAGGCTGGCCTCGAACTCACAGCGATCCACCTGCCTCTGCCTCCCGAGTGCTGGGGTTGCAGGCGTGCACCACCACGCCCGGCTGGAGGCCTTCCCGTCTCTCAGATGACTTTAGCTTGTGTCAAGCTGACATAAAACTAGTCAGCACATGGTCCTTTTTTTTTCCCCCATGTATCCAAACATCTGTCCCTTTTAGGAAAAATCATTCATCAGGTCTCTGAGGTAACAATGCTGAAATTCTTGTGGGCCATTCCTGAGGGAAGCCTGCCACAGACTTGTCTTTTCCTATCAAACTGTCATTCCCTTGAAGGACAAGTTCCCAAATCACAAAAAGGAGGCACAAGGGGGCAACAGTGTCTACCCTGGAAGTAACTGTACCCAGCACGGCCCCGGTGTTGGCCTGAAGCTGGGCTGTGGGCTGGCTAGGGCCTACAGGATCTCAGCAGCAGCTTGCCAAGAAAACATTTCTCCTCTGAACTCTCAACACTCTGCAGTTCCCAACTTGGCCCATTTACAGGGAAGTTGGTGGAAGATAGTTCCGACCTCTCCTAGGACCTTTGAGGCAGGCTGCCCTAGGGGTTGAGCATGGAGGACACACCCTAGCAGTTGTGGTCATATTTCAGCCACAGGTAGAGAGCTCCCCAATCTGAGCACAGGAAAAACTGTACACAGAAGACAGAAGAAAAGGTACTTATTTTTGTCAATGGTTTCCTACTGGAAGCTTTCTTGTACTTTTCCCTAGGCTAGCAATCAAAAGAAGACATTTGTCTCCAAGTGCCAGCTAAGCAGGTCAGCAAGGCCTATCAGTTGGCTGGTTTCTTTGTTAAGTAAACAAACTTGAGAAGTGTGTTCTATAGTCAGGGACAGTCCACACACACCCACCTCCTTAAGAGCACCCTTGATCTTAGATAAGGGATCTGGCTGAGGTCCCAACACCCAAAGTGACCAGTATGATTCCCACAAGCCTAGGCACAGCTTTAGGGGACAGTGATTGGCCAGAGCTCGCCAGAGAGAGGCCCGTACCAGCCCTTACAGGCAGCATTGTGGAAAACTTTGAGCTAAATATGAGGGCTGCCCAGCCTGCTCTCCTAGGGGATGCTGCCCGAGGGTCACTAAGCGGGACCCTCTGGCAGGCCCTGTTAGGAGCACCTAGGGACTAGCTCTGGCTTGCTTAGGTGTCTGTGCTGTGCAAGAGGCTGACACCAGACTTGCCACAGGCTTCCTCCACTGACTGGGATTTGCTGTATGTGGCACATTCATCTTACAGGCTCCCATCTGGCACCTGTTATGTGGGAACTTAAGTCATTTATCTACACAGGTCAGAAGGGCGGCCTGGCCCTTGTGCTCCAGACTAGTCACCTTGGGGACCCCAAGAAGGCGGAGATGTAGGCAGACAGAACCAGAAGTTTTCTGCCTTGTGTCACAGATGTGCCTTAGCCAACTTGTGTCACAGATGTGAGGTAGCACAGGATGACCAGGCTCTCCTGGTGTGTCACTGTCACCTCTCCTTACCAAAGACCCTCCCCGGGTTTCCTGGCCTGGCTGCTGTGCTGTCCAGCGTCACAGTCACACTAAAGGGGAAGCTGAGTATTATAGAAAACTGCAGCGGCCCCTCCTGTCCAGTGTGAGAGCTGCTGTGAGCTCAGAGGAGGTGGGACTGGAAGGTTATCACCCACAGGCTACGCATCCAGTCAGCTGCCTGAAGAAAAGCATTGGCAAGCTAGGGCTAAGGTGGAGAGAAATGATGATTTTATTCTAGGAGTAAAAACAACAACTTAGAGCAACTTAAACAGATATGATTGTGGGGGGCAGTCTGGAGAGATGGCTCAGTTTTTAAGCACTGCCTAGTCCTCCAGAGCACCCAGGTTCAAACCCAGCATCCATGTGGCAGCTTACAACTGTCTGTAATTCTAAAATCTGACTCTCTCACACAGACATACATGCTGACAAAACACCAATACACATAAAAAAAAAAAAAAAGGTAAATAAAACATGTAAAGCTGCAGCTGGGCTGGTGAGATGGCTTGGTGGGTGAGGGTGCTGCTGAGCCTGAAGACCTGATCTTGACCCCCAGTCCGTTGGAAGGAGAGGACCAACTCTCACAAGTTGTCCTCTGACTCCGTGTGCAGGCTGTGGTGTTTGTACACACACAAACACACACATAGAGAATAGATTTTTTTAAGTATGCATGTTCTGTCTGCATGTGCACCTGCATGCCAGAAAAAGGCATCAGATCACATTACAGATGGTTGTGAGCCACCATGGGATTGCCAGGAATTGAACTCAGGACCTCTGGAGGAGCAGACAGTGCTCATAACTGGGTGGGGTAGGGTGGCTGTGTCCTAGAACAGACCAAGCTTAGCTCCTCTCAGCCTTAGGAAGTCTGCACCTGTCACTGGAGGGAGGGGCTCCCTAGCAGCGCTTTCCCTAAATCCACATGCGTGGGAAGTAGACGTGCTGGGGACAGACAGTGGGAGAGGGGAGGGCAGTGTCTGAGGTGCTGCTGAGCATTTTGCTAGGAAGTTCAAATATTCCTACCTCACAGAGACTCCCTAGAAACAATCCAAATGGGAATGCCACATGACGTGCTTTAATTTGCTGGATCATTTCTTACCAGGTTCTTTACGAGCATGGCTTAGTGCTGTGGCTGGGTGGGGGGTGAGGGAGGTGGGAGAGATGGCTCAACAGGTAAGAGCACTTGCTCTTGCTGCTCTTGCAGAGGACCTGGGTTCGGTTCCCAGCACCATGTGGCAACTCCAGTTCCCGGTATTCAGCGCCCTCTTCTGGTCTCTGTGGGTAGTGCATATATGTGGTGTATATACATATTTGCAGTCAAAACACTCACACACATAACATACAAATACATGAATCTGTTTAAAAATGTGCTGCAGACACGTTTGTGTCTCTTCCTCAGAAGACCGGCTCAGATCTCTTGTGCTGGGCCTTGCTTGGCTCATGACCAGAGGAGCTGTTAACAGGTCAGACTCCAGCCTCAGTTTGTACTGATGAAGCAAGCACTCTGTGATGCCCCTGGGTGCACGGGACTTCCCCCTTCTTCTTCTTCTTCTTCTTTTTTTCTTAAGATTTATTTATTATTATATGTACAGTGCTCTGCCTGCATCTCTACCTGAAGGCTAGAGGGCACCAGATCACATTACAGATGGTTGTGAGCCACCATGTGGTTGCTGGGAATTGAACTCAGGACCTCTGGAGGAGCAGCCAGTGTCTTTAACCTCTGAACCGTCTCTCCAGCCCTCCCCTTCTTGTTCTGAGTGTCAGTTTGCCTGCGCCCTGGGTTGTCCCCAGGCCTCAGGAGCGCTGCTCACCTGATCTGTTGCTCTCTGTTGCATTTGTAGCTCCTGCTCTTCTCCCTGCTTCCCAGTGAATTGTCTTATTGTTCTAAAACTGCACAAAATTCACAGAGCTGGGGCTAGAGGGTGGCTCAGCGGTTAAGAGCACTGCCTAGCCCTCCAGAGGACCTCGGTTCACTTCCCAGCACCTACATGGCAGCTCACAACTGTCTGTAACTCCAGTTCCAGGGGGTCCAATACCCTCATACAGACATACCTGCAGGCAAAACACCAATGCACATAAAATAAAAATAAATAAATCTTGGCCAGGCAGTGGTGGCACACGCCTTTAATCCCAGCACTCAGGGAGGCAGAGGCAGGTGGATCTCTGAGTTTGAGGTCAGCCTGGTCTACAAAGAGAGGTCCAAGACAGCCAAGGCTACACAGAGTAACCCTATCTTGGAAAAAAAAATCTTTTTTTTTGAAAATAACAAAAATTCATAGAGCCTTGGATGCACTAAACACAGGCACGTGACTGAACGATCACTCACTTGTAGAGCTCCCCAAAACCCTTCTCCTCCCTCATCCCCATGACCCTTGTCTGACTCTGTGACTCCAACTCCTGAGCAACCCGGCCTCACAAATCTCCGTCCCCTCAAGTGTGTGCCTCTGGGTTAGGAGGCCGTTGTGTTGTAGGCACTGACTCCTGGGGAAGCTTGAACCAGCGTGCTCCCTCCATCCCATGCTTGATGACAACCAGAGGGCAAGCCTGCCAAAGCCCAGCTGGCTCTCTTACCAATCGTGTGCGAGTGGCGACAGTGACTGTCCCATTGCTGTATAGGGTAGAGGCCCTGCCTTCCGTTAACAGTGTTTACTCTCTGACACATCCACAGACCTAGGCAAGATTGCACACTCCTGAGTGAGAGAAGCAGGAAGGAGCAGCCAGAGTGTCCCGTGAGGGCCCAGTGACCCTCTTAATTCCTGCCTGTGAGGAAGTGTCAGCAGTCAACAGCCTGGTCTTGGGGCTCTCTTGCAAACATTAGCTTTTCTGATAAAAATGGCGGCTGTTACACTCAGAGGGTATTGCCCCACAGCACATTGCAGTTCTGGAGGACAGAGATGGCCCCAGGTGAGGAGGAGCACAGGTGCTCTGCTCTACCCACAGTCCCCTCCTGTGCGTGTGTGGTTGGCAGGTACCTGTACAGCAGCGTGAAGGAGGCACGAGGGAAGGCGTTCCATCTAGTGAGATCCAGAGGCTGCAGGAGCAGAACGCAGGTCTGCGGAACGCTGTTTCACAGATGAGGCGTGAGATGGAAATGCTGAGTGGCCATCTTCCCTCTGCTCAAGCAGAAGAGGGTTCAGAGGCAGACCCTGACCCCAAGGCTGGAGGAGATTCAGCCCCTCCAGGTGAGCAGGGAGAAATGGAGACCAAGAGTCAGGAGGCGTAGAGGCTGGGAACATGGGGCAGCACAGAACGGAGAGGACCCTAGCCAACCCTAGCGCATCACCACAAAGCACAGCAGCTGCTCGTCCTCCAGGAGAGAAGCTTGAGGGCTGCGCTGGTGACACGGGGAAACGGTGCAGGGCACACATTGCTCGGAGGGTTGCTGGCTAGGCCTTCCTCGGGAGGAGCATCCTATGGTGGATCTGATTGGCAGCCCCACCTAAGCCTTGTTCTTAGCAGGCGCCACGACTGCTTCTAAGGGGCCTGTCCCTGATGTGGGAGTCTTCCCCCTCCATGTATAGAGCCTATGGGGTAGAGGCAGGCAAGATTTCATTCACGGTCCCAAAGCCTTCCCAAAAGGCATGGAGGCTAAGCTGAGAAGCAAAGGTAGGTTCTGAGAGTTGGGTGGAGAGCACTCGGGGCAGGGGAAAGCTCGTGAGACACTCAGCTGCAGCAGCAGGAAGTGGCCTAAGTGTGCCGGTGAGTGTATGTCATGTTGTTCCCTGATGTTTTGGCAGATTATGTTCTGGCCCTTAAAGCAGAAACACAAAGCCTAAAACATAAGATTGAGGCACTGGAAGAGCAGCTGCAGGCCATGGAAGCGCCAGTGAAGATGGCCTCGACCACCGCGGCTCCACGCCTCGGTGTGCCCAGTTCTGCAGAAGCCGCTGGTGAGAACCCTGGACAGCCTGAACCTTATGCTCTGTCCCAGGAGCCCCGGCTGTGTGGAAGCTGCAGTGCCTGGGACAGTCTTCCAAATGCATGCACAGCTACACAGTGTCAGGCACCCTGTCTCAGAGCCAGGAGCTCGCTGAAAGTTCCCAGTGCTAGGTGGCCGTTCGTTCTCTGTGTAAGTGGTGGTATGTGGCACATGTGCCCTTCCCTGGCATCTTTTGGCCTAAATTCTATTTGAGTGAACAGTGCCAGGCTCCCCAGGGCTTGGGCTTCACCGCAGAAGAGCCCCTCGATGTACAGAACCCGTCCACCGCAGAAGAGCCCCTCGATGTACAGAACCCGTCCTCCTGGCCAGCCGTCCTGCAGGTTGTGTGGCGTACCGTGTTCCGTGTGAATCTGCAGTCCCCACTGAACATGGACATCTTGTCCTGGCTTTGGCTGTCACAGTGATCGTATTAGTTACTTTTCTGTTGCTGTGAAAAAACACCATGAACCAGAACTTACAGAAAAAAGCATTTATTCTGGCTTACAGTTGCAGAGGGTAATGGTGGTCCTCCACCAAGGCCACACCCCCTAAGCCTCCCTAAACAGTGCGACCACCTGAGGCCCAAGTGTCTCAGCACCTGCGCTGATGAGGGGCGTTCTATTCAGACCCCCACAGGGAAATGCTCCAGTGCCGGTGGGAGACCCTGGAGTCCTGAGCAGCACCCGCACTGCCAAGTCACACACTTATTGTCCTTGGCCCCGCAGGGTTCGCCACGAGGTTCTCCCCACAGGCCTTCCCAGGAGTGCGGCATCCTCGGTGCAGAGCCTGTGCAGTGGTGAGGTGACAGTTAGGATGCAGAGCCTGTGCAGTGGTGAGGTGACAGTTAGGATGCAGAGCCTGTGCAGTGGTGAGGTGACAGTTAGGATGCAGAGCCTGTGCAGTGGTGAGGAGGCAGCTAGGATGCAGAGCCTGTGCAGTGGTGAGGAGGCAGCTAGGATGCAGAGCCTGTGCATTGGTGAGGTGGGACAGGCATCTTTCCTGGAACAGGCTTCCCTCGGGCCTGCTCTTCCCATCCTTCATGAGGGAGCGCGTCTGAGCTGCAGGACCTGAGGGAAGGGAGGCAGGGGCTCACATGGGCCATCCAGGGCCCTCCCTGACCCTTCCAGCACTCTGTGCGCCATTATAGTCAGTGAGTAGAGTGGGGTGGAACACACACTCTGTCCCTGTCACACCACCCTCCCCTGGAAAGGAGCCCAGACTCTATGGTGCACACTTCCTTATGGGCTGCTGCGCCTGGCCTGCCCGTGTCTCGTAGGGAGCTTTCAGAGCTGCTGTGATTTTTTTTTGTTCAGGTCAGAGTTTGGAACCAGGCCTTCTCTGGCTTTAGAGGCATGGTGATCAGACACACATTTTATTTTTCTTAAACAATTTGTAGAATTCAGCTCTGAAATCATCAGGGCCTAGAGCTTTTCTTTGGGAAGATTTGAAGCTTAATGTATTTATTTGCAGTTAAGGGACTGTTCATATTTTCTTCTTTTTCCCGCTAAGACAGGCTTTCTCTGTGTAGCCCTGTTCTGAAACTCACTCTGTAGACCAGGCTGGCCTCAAGCTCACAGAGATCCACCTGCCTCTGCCTCCCGAGTGCTGGGATTAAAGGCATGCGCCACCACCTGGTATATTTTCTTTTTATATATTTCTTGTTACCTTATACTAAAAATATTATCCATTTCGTCAAGTTTTAAAGCTTCTGGGATGAAGTTTCCTCTCCTATTTGTCTTACTCATCTGGTTCTTTGAGACAGTGATCCTCCTGCCTGCACCTCCTGAGCAGCTGGGGTTTATAGCTGTGACCCACCAGGCCTTGAGTTTTCTTGAAAGGACAGCTTTATATGCATTTATTATTTTTTATTTTATTTTATTATTATTATTATATTTTTACATATATTATTTTGCAGCTTCCTTAAGGCTGTTTTTACAATTCCATTCAACATAAATTGGAATATAAAGTGTCACTTCTTCTTTGCCCCAGGTGTTATGTGAGCATTTTTTTTTCTTACTTTCCAAATAAATGGCCCTGTATTTAAGTGGGAAAGTTGGTCTGACATGGAGAGGCTGGGTTTCATCTCTCCATAAGGCTGGGCTGTAAGTCAGCACACCTCTGGTCTTTCTAGGGACTCAACCCTTTGGCTGAAGGATGGACATATTTACCTTGAGGTCAGTTAGCATCTCCAGTGGGCCTCTGTAAAGGGAGGTTCAGCTCCCCAGGGAGACTGCTTTTTGTTTCTGAGATCTAAGCTGACAGCAAGTGTTCTTGTCTACAGATGCAGGCCTGACAGACCAGGCATCTGGTACACTGGCACTCCGAAAACTCGGAGACAGAGTGCAACTCTTGAACTTGCTGGTGACACAGCTCAAAAAGAAGGTGAGGCTAGCCCTGACACGTGAGGTTGTGCAAGCATATTCCTACTGAAAGCCAGGCCAGAGTTGGACACAGGCGCAGGCTCCGAGAGGTGCCAGCCAGACCTCATTGGCCTTGGGTGTCTTCCTGATTGCTCTGTTTCCTTCAGAACAAAGGGCAGTGCTGTGCAGTGGTCAGTCTATCTTATGTGTGACCACAGATGATTCGCTGGGAAGCCTGACGTGGTGGGGAGCACCTGGAGTCCCAGCACGCAGGAGGATCTAGGTCATCCATGGCTACGGAGAGAGTTTGAGGCCGTGAGACCCCATCTCAAAACAGCAGCAGCAGCAGCAGCAGCAGCAAAAAAAGCAATATATGGTGGGGGGTGTATTCACCTCTTTTGGTCTTTTGAGATGGTCTCTCTACAGCTGTCCTGGGACTCACTCCATAGACCGGGCTGGCCTTGAACTCACAGAGATCTACCTGCCTCTGGCTCCCAAGTGCTAGGATTACAGGTGTGCGCCACCACACCCGGCCCATCTGCCCTTTTGATAGAAAGGACTTCCCAGTTATGTCTCCTGGGAAGTAGGGCCCAGGAGAGGATTGTAATCCACTTTTATGCAAAAGTTTACCTCTGTGAGCCTTAGCATTTAGCACAGATGCACAGAAGTAGAATACACAGCAGGTTTACAGATCGGCATGTATAGCCAGAAAAGGAACTGGCCCCTTGGCCCTGCTCCGCCCCTGCACCTCATCCTCCTGTCCTTCCTAGGACAGCTCCCTACTACCTCTTCCTAACATTGCCCAGGTGCGCCACAAACCCCTGGAGCTGGTCACTGTCCAGCAGGAGCTCCCCAGTGACGTGGACCAGGTGCACCTGGAGGTTTCGGAGCTGCAGAAGCAGGTGGCTGAGCTAAAGAAGCATCTCAGGATGGTGCCTCCCCGAGCAGACCCTGCATACAGGAAGCAATTGCAGAGAGAGGTGAGTGCTGGATATGCTTGACGGCCACCACTTTCTCCCACGCTGGCCTGGCAGCGTCTGTGCTGAAGGCAAGCAGTAGAAGCTGAGTTATGAAGCCAGGTGACCGTGCCCAGAGGTCACCTGCCCAGACACTGCCCCTCTTTTCACCCACCGTTTTCCTCTGTGGGTTGGCTCACACCTCTGATTCTTTGGCTGGCCATACGGTTGCTGGAATGGAGCCCATGCCCTCTGTGATTGGAAAGCCTTCCTTAGGAAACACATTGCAGAGAATGCATCTCTCTCCACAGCCAGGCCTGGGCTCACAGCTAAGAAGGCAGTGAACTGACCTGGCCTGATGGTGGGAGGGACCACCGAGCCCTCAATGTCTACTCAGCGCGGTGCTCAGCTGAGTGCTCCCCAAATCCAAAACAGAGCCCACAGAAAGGTCTCAGCTGTGACGCTTGGCCCTTCCTTCCCACCTAAGGCCCACTGGAACCATGGATAGGAAGGGTGACGGCCCTGGTCCTGTCGCTGTGCCCCTGAGGCCCTGCCGGTACCTCAGTGACCTGGGGAGATGTGTGCTGTCTTCTTATAACCTTCCTCTGCACTGACCTGCTGTAACCTACAGTGAGTGACCTGAGATATCACTCCCTGCCAATTGACCTGTACTGACTTATGGTCACCTGTGCTGACCTACAGTGGCCATGGCACTCAGGGTCACCTGTGCTGACCTACAGTGGCCATGGAACTCAGGGTTGCTGATGATAACATAGGCACTCAGGTGACATTTAAGGCAGTGTGTTCCTTTAAGGCAGAATATCACAGGAACAGGAGCACAGCTCCTGGCCTCGGCATAGGCTATACCCAAGGACAAGCAGAAGAGGCAGCAGGACACAGGTGGGGCTGAGGGAGCCTATGGCTGCACAGAAGTCCCTAAGCAAGCTCATCCCCAGGGCTCAGCGAGCAGGTCAGCTGCCACTTCCAAATGTGTGTATAGGAGGGCACAGATGCCAGCTGGAGAGGGCTCCACCTGACCACCCCAGCTGGGAAGACTGCAATCCAGCTCATTCGTAGGCGAGCCTGAGTGCTGTGGGCCAAGCAAACAGATAACGAAGAAATGGGAGCTGGCAAGACTTGTCAGCATGTTCAGTCTCTGGGACCCACGGGTAGAAGGAGAGAACCAACTTCTACAAACTGTCCTCCTCCACATGTGCACAGTGACATGCACAGCACCCCAGACAGACAGACAGATGTAATAAAAATAGCTTTTAAAAAGAAAGTGTGGCAGGGGTTGGAGGGGGGGAGAGCTAAAAAAGAAGTGTGAAGTGATTCCTACCTCGGAAGACTAGTGTGTAAACACGGCAAGGCAGAGGCTGCCCTAGTCTTCAGTCACACTGTGTCTCTCCCACCCCAGGGGGCCTGGATCACAGGGGGAACAAGTCCTTTCATTGGAGAGACTTCAGGACACTCGTGTCTGTGCCTAAGTGGAGCATGCCCAAGACCCCGTTTTGGGTTCCACCGAAGCACAGGCTGAGGCTAAGGAAGAGGTCCCCTCAGAGAACCCAGTGGACAGAGAGATTAGTAGCCCCTCTGGTCCCTTCAGGATGTTACTGTCATAAAATACAAATTATGACATTTCATGGTGGCACACACCTTTAATCCCAGAACTCAGGAGGCCGAAGCAGGCAGATCTCTGTGAGTTCAAGGCCACCCTGGTCTACAGAGTGAGTCCAGGACAGCCAAGGCTACACAGAGAAACCCTGTCTCAAAACAAAACAAGACAACAACAACAAAACACCCAAACGCACACGTGCACACACACACACACAGGCATGTGCACACATACACATGCACACTCCTGTGCTCGCACGTGCACGCACGCACGCACACACACACACACACACACACACACACACACACACACACACACACACAGAGCCTGGGAAACTTGCAGCTGTAGGTGAGACCATGAGCACGTCATTCATGCTCTGGGGCTCCTGGAGCCTGGGAAGGAATCCCGAGCATGGTCAGGAGACTGTGAGGTCACCAGGGTCAACAGTGAGCCACAGTCCTCTGTGGGAAGTGCAGAAGCTCAGTGTCCAGGCATGAACACAGTCTCCTAACCATTCCTTCTTCAGGGTTAAGGGAAAGGTTTCTGTTCAGAGAGCTGTGGAACAGTTAGTAGTGGTTCCCAAGGCCGGCGTCTGAGACAGCCCCTCCAACTGTCCTCTTCAGCCAGGCGTGGTGGCACGCACCTTTAATCCCATCTCTCGGGAGGCAGAGGAAGGAGGATCTGCATGAGTTCGAAGCCAGCCTGGTCTACAGAGTGAGTTCCAGGACAGCTAGGGCTATCCAGGGCTGTAGCATTGTGCCCCCAGTGGCACTGCCCATACAGGCCCCTGCGCAAAGTGCCACACAGGCAGTGGACAGGGTGTGCGACTCTCCCTCCATACCTCAGTTGTGCTTTGCTGTTTAGTCATGGCTTGGGCCCAGGTTATCCTCTGCTCCGAGGTCTGCCACCTTCATCAACTCACTTCTAGCCTTCCTGTCCTGTCCTGGAGGTAGCAGGAGGGACCCTCCCTGGTGGACAGGGTTAGCTGCCTGGAAACTGTGACCCTGGCCTGGGAAAGAGCCCTCTGTGGCCCTCGGAGCCCACTGGCTTTACCACAGCTGTCTGGAGGACTGCTCTGAGCCTGGTGAATGTCATCAAGGCATTTCTACAGATTCTTTGTTGTCCAGACTTGCTACCAAACCAAGATGGAGCCCTAGGTGGGAGTGCGCTGACTCAGGGCCTGTAGACCACAAGGCATCTCTGAATGCGACTTGTGTTGTAAGATCCTCCTTCAAGGGAAAGACTTTACAGAACGCTTTTAACAAGGTAAAAAATGGAAACAGCTGAGCCCAGGGAAATCATTCCATGTCTTGGAGGCCAGTGTGCCATCAGAAACAAGCCATACCGAGCCTCGGACCCCACACAAGGGTTCTAGGCCCAGTGTGCCATCAGGAACAAGCCATACTGTGCCTCCCTGACCCCACACAAGGGTTCTAGGCCAAGGCACCATCAAACTGCTGTGCCATACCAGTGTTGTCACTTGAGTGAAGGATCCCTGTTTAGAGAGATGATTTGTCCCCCTCAATGCTTTGTGTTTTATAGAGCCCCAGGCCTTTGATGATAGCAATCTCGGGCAGGCTACCCTTAGCCTCCCTTCCTGCAGGTGAGCCCGCCTCTCCTAGGGTGCGAGGTCCTTTGTATTCCGAAGGCCACACCTGAGGAGAGACTCAAGAACAAACTGCAAACGCTGGAAAGGCATTGAGATTTGGGGTGTTTGGGCCTGTAGCAACCCTCCTGGAGAGCACTGTGCACTTGCCTGGCCTGGTCAGAGCTCCTGCCTCTGTTGTCTTTCGGTCCCTTGGGGGCTGCAGCACATACCAGAAACACCTGGATATAGTCATGAACAGGTGCAATCACCCGCACACTCCAGGCTACCCGAGAACAGCAGCACCCAGAGGGCACAAGCACCTGCCAGCACTGGCAAGGACCAGGAAGCTGGAGCAGGGCACGCAGGATGTTCCAGGGCATGGGGCTCAAGCACTCAGCATTGTAGCAGATCACCGTGGCCTCCTGTCAGGAGCAGGCAGACCAAGTCAGAACCCGGCCTCTCCTCTACCCTTGCCCTCATGACAGCCGTCCTCCTACGTCAGGGAATGGAGGCCTTAAGGAGACTCTAAATAGGCAGGTGGAAGAAGGGGTGAGCCAGAACTGGGCTGAAAGAAGAGGAGAAGGAAAGCCATGCCTGCCCCTTGGGCAACAAGGGAGGATGCTGGGAGGGACCAGTCAGCACAGGACACAGGGCAGAAGCAGAGAGGGGCCCACAGCAGTGAAAAGTGCACTGGCCACAGCACCCTGTGTTCCTCTTTCTTCCAGAACAGAGCCCACCCAGGCCTTCAGCGAGCCCCGTGCTAGTGGGGTGTAAGTTCTCACTAGTTCCACTTGAAAACACAGCACCTGGACTCTCAGCAGGAGATAAAGGGAAGGGAATGCTCTGGGCAGTGGTCTGCGGAGAACAGGGAGAACTGTGCGCCCCTCCCCCACTCCTGGGACAGAAGTAGCCCAAAGCCTGGATACTGTCCCCAACCCAGTTAAAGCATGAAGAACAGTCACTCTAGTGTCCTCCTTTTGGAAGGACCAAGCAGCCACGGTGATTCTGACAGGGTAGGTGAGCAGCTCAGTGGGCCATAGGTTCAGTGTGCTGCCCCACCGACTCCCTCGGCCCTCATGGGCTCCTCCAGCAGGCTCTCTAGAGTCTCTAACATGGCCATCTCCTGTACAGGGCTTGGCTGACGGGAGACCCATAGGCACGGAGAACCAGACAGACTCCCCTAGTTTCCCCCAGGAAGAGGAACAGCCTCCAGAGACCATATCTGTGCCCCATCTGCAAAGGAAACTAAAGGTCGCCACTAGGAAAATACTCAGCCTCCGCCTCGAGAGGGAACAGCTCCTGGAAATGGGGAACAGACTCCGCGCCGAGCTGGGCCACCCTAAAGGTAAGTATCTGGGAACAGGATGGTGGGCCAGGCCACAACTGGGCTCATGCCAATGGGGAGGGAAGGTGGTGCCATGGTTCTGCTACAGGAGGCCAAAAGAAAAGCTTCCTGGCTTGCTCACAACAAGTCTGGGGCCAGGGGGAGGGAGGCTCGAGGACAGAGGCCACTGGTGGTGGAATGGAGCCAACCAGACGCCTTAGGCACAGAGCAGGCGTCATCTCAGCACTGGGTGTCCCTTGACCCACTGTGCTGGCTACATCTGGAAGAGGCAGTTGTGGAGCAGCTGAGGTCCAATGAGGCAAGGCAGTCCCAGGACAGCCCCCTGGAGGGGTCCCGACACAGGGCAGCACTGTCTGCTGGTACTCCGCTCATTTCCTACAAGAAGCCAGTGGTACTTAAATCCCAGGTTTATTGTTTATGCAAGATAGCTGAGGATAATGGCTCCTCCCTGTAATCCTAGCACTCAAGAGGCTAAGGCGGAAAGATCATCACAAATTCCAGGCCAGTCTGGGCTGTGGTGGAAGACCCTTTAAAATTATTTATTTGTTTATATTTTTTAAGTTTTTGAGACAGGATTTCCCTGTGTGGCCTTGGCTGTCCTTGACCAGGCCGATCTCGAACTCACAGTGATCTGCCTGCCTCTGGCCCCCTGAATGCTGGGATTAAAGGCGTGCGCCGCCACGCCCAGCTGTAGGACAAAGCAAACAAGGGCTAGAGAGGTAGCTTATTGGTTAGGAGAGCCTGCAGTTCAGATCCCAGTAGCTACGGCAGGGTCCAGGCCAAGACTCGCCAAGGAGCACTTCCCTGGGAATAGAGGAGAAGGAAGAGGGGTCCACAGACAGACCTTGCCACGCAGGTCAGGCAGAGATGTCCACGGCCACCTCTTTTCCTCTGTCTTAGTGCTGCCCTTCCCCCAAATCAGAGCCCAGCATCAGTTGCTGCCTCTTAAAACGCTGCCTTTTTACAACACCTAACCTTTTTTGTTTTGTTTGTTGCTTTTTAAAAGATTTATTTATTTTTATGTGCATTGGTATTTTGCCTACATGTATGCCTGTGTGAGGGTGTCGGATCCCCTGGAACTGGAGTTACAGACAATTGTGAGCTGCCATGTGGGTGCTGGGAATTGAACCCGGGTCCTCTGGAAAAACAGTCAGTGCTCTTAACTGCTGAACTATCCCCAGGCCCTTGTTTTTGTTTTTTAGACAAGGTCTCATGTAGCTCAGGTCAGCCTCAGAAGCACTCCCTGTATAGTCAGGAATCAGTTGGTGCTCTGCCTCCCCGTCCCAGGACTGGGGACACAGGCTTGCATTAACACAGGCCCTGTGCTGCTGAGCGTCAAACCACACCAGGCAAGCACTACACCAAGACCGTTCCGAGACTGGTACCTAACGTTTTAACACAGCAGACTAATGCAGGAACACTGTGAGTTCAAGACCAGCCTGTGCACAGAGTGAGATCAAGAGACTGGAGCAGTGGCTCGGCGCCTGCGAGCACCTGTAGTTTAGTCCCAGCCCCCACTTGGTGACTCACAGCGATTATAACTCTAGTTCTGGGAGATCCAACACCTACTTCTAACCCCACAGGTGCAAGCACATCTGTGCATACATTCAGGCAAACCTGCCATGTACACAAAACAAACAAATCTAAAATTTAAAAAACACAAGACAAAAAAAAAAAAAAAAAAAAGAGTCACTGGCGCTAAGCCACGCTCTGGCGTATGCCAGCACCTCTCTCTTTCCATTGTGTGTGTATTCACTCTTCCTAGCCCTGTGCACACTGTGCTCACTCACACTCACACCCTCATCCGGAGTTGATGGCCGTGGCCGCACAGGCACACAGTGTGCACATCGCCTGCCTTTCCTCATGACAGGACACACTGTGCATTGTGAGTCGTTAGCAAGCCGATTCCTAGAAGAGGGGGAACAGCAGTGTCACTGGTTTCTTCCTTCTTCCCGTGGCCTGTTGGCCGTGTCTGCCTGTCCTCTCCTCTGCCAGCAGCTTAGTGTCTGTCTCCCGCATCCCCTCTGCACCCCTCATGAGCTATCAAGTGCCAGAAGAGACTTACAGAGAGGGAGCATTAGAGTCCCATCCCCACCCCTGTGGCCACAGTCCCGCAGGAAGGAAACATTCACTAGAAGATCATGACAGGTAAAACATGTCATTGCTTTACTTAAATATCTCTCATTTTTGTAGGATTTCCCCCATTGATACTTTGTTATATAGTATACTTCTGACTTGTATACTAGGTTTCAAACCCAGGGCTTTGTGCTTCCCAGTCAAGTACTGAGCTACACCCCAGCCCGCTGGTGAAAATGTGACTCATCTATGAGTGACTTGGGGATACCTACCATGCTGGAGGCAGTGATACCTGCCTGTGATCCCAGCACTCAGAAGGCCCAGGCAGGAAGATTGTGAGTTCAAGACCAGCCACAGTCAAAAAGTAAAAGAAAAGGTACCTGGGGACCTTAGTCTTCCCTGTGGTTACACTTGTGGTTTTGCTCTGTGGAGCGCGTGTGCACGCACTGCCAGGTCAACACACTTAGTAACGACAGTGGTGAGTGCATCCAAAAGCTACTGCCGAAATGCACTAATTATGAAGAAATAGCTGAGCCCAACATTTCACCTCACGAACCCAGCGCCCCTGCTCTGCGTCTCCCCGGGCCCTGCAGTAATCTTCACAAAAGGCAGCTGCCTCCTTTGGAGGAGACCTAACTTTTCTGTCTTTTTGTTCTTTGCTTTTTATGTTGTTTTGGTTTTTTGAAACAGGCTTTCTCTGTGTCGCCTTGCTATCCTGGAACTTGCTCTGTAAACCAGGTTGGCCTCTAACTCAGAGACCTGCCTCTGCCTCCCAGGCACTGGGAGTACAGGTGTGCACCACTGCTGTTCGGAAAAACCTAGCTTTTCATTTCCTCCTGTTCCCGTGGTGTCTGCATGTCTGAAAGGAGCCCTGGTTCACCTGTGTCTAACCTGTGGCTGAGCTGAACCCTCCATGTTTGTGTTTTTGAGGCAGGGTCTCACTGTGTGGGCCTAAATTCAAAATGCATCAGCCTCAGCCTCCAGATGTACGGTGTCCGCATCGCCTCGCAGTCTGCTCTTGGCTCCTTGGTGAAGGGCCTGCTCTGCACCCACTGTCCACTGTGACCTGTGTCACCCACTGTGACCTGTGCTACCCACTGGCCCCTGTGACCTGTGTCACCCACAGACTACTGTGACCTGTGTCACCCACTGTGACCTGTGCCACCTACTGACCACTGTGACCTGTCACCCACTGGCCCCTGTGACCTGTGTCACCCACTGGCCACTGTGACCTGTGTTATTCACCGGTTACCATGACTTGTGTCACCAACTGGCCCCTGTGACCTGTGTCACCCACTGTCCACTGTGGCCTGCTCTGTACCCACTGGCCACTGTGACCTGCTCTGTACCCACTGGCCACTGTGACCTGTGCCACCCACTGGCCACTGTGACCTGTGTCACCCACCAACTACTGTGACCTGCTGTCACCCACTGGCCACTGTGACCTGTGTCACCCACTGGCCACTATGACCTGTGTCACCCACTGTGACCTGCTGTCACCCACTGGCCACTGTGACCTGTGTCACCCACTGGCCACTGTGACCTGTGTCACCCACTGGCCACTGTGACCTGTGTCTTCCCATTTTATGTTGTTGTGTCTAGCTGGAGCTCACTTCAGTTTGTGCTGATTAAAAGTCCATGTGAGAGCCAGGCACAGTGGCACACACCTGTAACCCCAGCACTCAGGAGGCAGAGGCAGGAGAATCACTGTGAGTTTGAGGCCAGCCTGGTCTACAGAGTGAGTCCAGGACAGCCAAGGCTACACAGGCTACACAGAGAAACCCTGTCTCAAAAAAGAAAGACAGACAGACAGACAGACAACGCCAGGTCGGCTGAGGAGGGCGCTCACCTGACTTCAGCATCTTTCCTCAGAGGAAGAGGAAGAGTACAGAAGCATTTCTACAGTCAGAACTTTTAAGTTTATGTACATAATTTCCCCTTTTTATTTTTCTTTTAGGTTTATTTTATGTGTATGAATGTTTGGACTGTGTATGTCTGTGCACCATATGTGTGCCTGGTGCCTGAGGCCAAAAGAGGGTGTTGGATCTCCTGGGACTAGATTTATAGCTGTTTCTGAGCCACTGTTGGGTGCTGGGAACTGAACCTGGGTCCTCTAAGAGCAACAAATCTTCCAGCTGAGCTATCTCTCCAGTCCCATCCTGCCCCCCCCCCCAGAGACAGGGTCTCTCTGTGTGGCCCTGGCTGTCCTAGACTCACTTTGTAGACCAGGCTGGCCTGGAACTCACGGCGATCCTCTTGCCTCTGCCTCTCCAGTGCTGGGATTACAGGTATGCCAGCACACCCGGCTCTCAAGTCTAATCTTTATCAGTTTTGATGGTGTCCACAGCTTTTCATTCCCTGTGGAAACATAAGCAAATCTGTCCCAACACAAACCTACCTCGGGTTTCTATTCTGATGTTAACACACCCTTATAGAGTATAGGTTGCTATTGCTCCTCAGGTTTTTTGTATAACCTGATGACTCTTGGCTGCCCTTTCTGAAATGGCTCATAACTTCTGCTGTGGTGACATGAGCCAGCCCCCAAAGCCATTTCCCAAAGGCAAGAGACTGCCTTGCGTCTCTCTATTAGACCTAAGCCTGTTGTTCCAGTGGCAGTCCTCCCACGTCGCCTGCAGGCGCTGGGAGCCTAGGCCTGCCTTCTGGTTTGTATTCAGAAAACCCATTTCCCTTGAGATGCGTTGTTCACAATTTTGTTGCAAATGACCAACTTTCCCATAATTAAAGTTAACAGGCATTTTGTAACCTGAGACCTCCAGCGTCCTGGTCATGGTCTCTTTGTAAATGGCCATCCTTCCCACAAGTGGAGCTCTGGGCATTTTGATATTGAAGACCTCTAGCTATAACTGACCTATGATTTTAGCATAGTACATGTTAGAACCAGTATCGGTTATATCCTTTGTCCACTTGTCTATAGGTGCTACCTGGGCCTTTAGTGGTCTAATGACTTTTTTATATTCAGTATTTTAATTTTCATACACCAAGGTCTCTATGAACATTTGCCTGTGCCAGGGTCTGATACAGCTTTGTTCACAGTTAAGACTAATCTTTGTTTAAAAAAAAAAAATCAATGAAGGCATCTCCAGAGCCTTTTATAATCTTTGTAAACGAGGTAGACCTTTTTCTGGGCTCCTCAACTTTGTCCCAAGCTTTTAAAGCCACTAAGCGACTCTGTTCATCATTAAATTGAATCTGTTTTTAATGTATATGATTATGTGTGTGTGTGTGTGTGTGTGTGTACATACATACATACATATATATATATGACGTATATGCGGGCTCTATCTGCATGCACACCTGTGTGCTAGAAGAAGGCACCAGATCCCAGTATAGATGGTTGTGAGCCACCATGTGGGTGCTGGGAACTGAACACAGTACTTCTGGAAGGACAGCCAGTGCTCTTAACCACTAAGCCGTCTTTCCAGTCCCTGAGTCTGTTGTTGAATATCAAGGTCCCACCCTTGACCCAGCAACCGGCCTTCACTCTGTGTCACTATTCAGTATTCGCAGCTCCTTCCCCCAACCATGTTAACCATTGCAACTGTGGGCTGGCTTCTAGTGTAGGTGTCGCCAGTCCCTTCCCGTCCTGGAAGTAATTCTATTTTGAGTAGTAGCCCAGTTATGCAGAATTTGTTTCACATGAAGTAAGTACACCCCGTATGAAATTATGACCTCTTTATGTCGCCTTACACCAGCTGGACCTGGTGGCACACACCTGTAATGCCAACACTCAGGGAGGCAGAGGCAGGCGGATCTGCAAAGAGAGTCCAGGACATCTAGGGCTACACAGAAAAACCCTGTCTTGAAACAACTGTCCCCCCCCCCAAATAAGCCTTAGATTTGTCATTTCTCGTCTTAGCTCGTCATAACCTTGTTCCATACCGTTACCAGCCTAGGCTGTGTGGTGACTGGGAAGGGAGGTGACCTCATAGCCCTGGGCCCACTCAGGCAGTAAGGTCGGTTCAGGATTAACCCTTTCTCTTGTTCCATCAGGCTGTCCTGCCTTTTCAGCCTTTCTCTGAGCTGACTGCCCTCCAGCCCCGTTCCCTCCCCTCTCTCCTCTCGCAGAAAGCTTTTGCTGTCTAGTTCAGTCACCAGGACTTAGCTTTTTTGTTTTTCCCTTTTTTTCCAATTTATTTATTTTATTTTTTTATGTGCATTGGTATTTTGCCTGCATGTACGTCTGTATGAGGGTGTCAGGTCTTGCAGTTATAGACAGCTGTGAGCTGCCATGTGAGTGCTGGGAATTGAACCCTGGTCCTTTGGAAGAGCAGTCAGTGCTCTCAACCACTGAGCCATCTCTCCAGCCCCTGTTCTCCTTTTTCTGTTGTTCCTGCATTCCCAGGAGCTTCCACATCCATCCACATTTTTTTCAACTGCTCAACTATTCTCCCAACCTTTTTTGAAATAGAATATAGGAAAAGGAAAAGGAAAAAAACAGAAAATCGCCTCTGGGAGCAAAGCGGGCCATCCCAGCAGGAGTGGCCCAACACATTTCTTACTGGCGTCTTGAAGTAAAATACCCATTCCTTAGTCTCCTGCTGTTTCCTCTGTGGCATTTGAAATCAGATTTCCTGTTCTGCCTCGCCCTGTCTCTGGTGTCACTTGTAACTGGTCTTT
>NC_067152.1:46393573-46511073 GCF_903995435.1 Acomys russatus | reverse complement strand
TCTTGTTTAGAAAGAAATTAGGAAATAAATTCAGTATCCACTGTCTAGGATTGATTCATGATCTCAGGGTCTCCAGAGGGCTTCGGCAGTCCCAGCACCGCAGCTCTGCCATCTGCAGCACCTAGCTAGCCTCATTGCCTCAGGCCCCTCCCTTGATGACTCTCTGATATACTGGGGTTGCCATGGTAACTGGGCTGCATCTCTCCGTAGGGCCTCCCCCTGCTCCCTGTTGTCCAGGAGCCCTTCAGTCCTGAGGTTTCATTGCACCTGAGGCTGCACGTCCTCCAATGGCCTCCCACGGGGTCCAGCTTCATCCGCTCTCCAGGACCCCTTAATTCTGCAGCTCTCCTGCTGCCCAAAGCAGCAATGTGGGAGATTCTCACACATTGCAGCCATGGCCTGCGGAGCACAGCGTCTCTGCTGACCCTAAAGGAAACACTTCCCAGAAGACTTCACCTAACTTATGATGCTGATCTCTTTTGTTGTTGTTTTTAATTCTGCTTTTGCTTTTCTGAGACAAGGTCTCTCTGTGTAGCCCTAGCTCCTGGAACTCCTCTGTAGACCAGGCTGGCCTCAAACTCTGCCTGCCTCTGCCTCCTGAGTGCTGGGATTAAAGGCATGTGCCACCACGCCTTTAATGCTCTCAGCATTCTTAACTGCCAGGTCATTAACCTCTGAGAACTCAATGGCATTTCCAGCCCGAAGGTGCACACCCCTTCCTCAGCCTTTCTCAAAGCAGCATGACCCAGTCTGTCTCAGCATAGCGCTGTCCTGTCACAGCTTCTGTCCGTCAGTTTGCTCTCCATTGCTGTGATAGATATGAGCAAACGCGGGAAAGCTTTGCCTTTGTCTTTCCTGTCTCAGTCACAGTCGGTCATGAAGGGAAGGAAATCAGGGCAGAACCTGGAGAGAGCAGGGTTTTGGAGAGTGGTGGCCATACCTTCAGTCCCAGCACTGGCACTCGGGAGGCAAAGGCAGGCAGATCGCTGTGAGTTCGAGACCAGCCTGGTCTAAAAAAGCAAGTCCAAGACAGCCTTGGCTACACAGAGAAAGCCTGTATCAAAAAATCTA
This sequence comes from Acomys russatus, assembly GCF_903995435.1. Lineage (NCBI taxonomy): Eukaryota > Metazoa > Chordata > Mammalia > Rodentia > Muridae > Acomys > Acomys russatus. The sequence goes on along the minus strand of NC_067152.1, from coordinate 46,510,002 downwards.
AAGAAAAAGAAAAAAATTCCGTGTGTGTGTGTGTGTGTGTGTGTGTATTATACATATGTGTGTATATAGTAAATTTTTTTAGACAAAGTTTCTCTGTAGTTCCGAAGGGCCTGGAACAATGTAGACCAGGCTGGCCTCACAGATATTTCTGCCTTTACCTCACAAGTGCTGAGATTAAAGGCCTACTCTTCCACACCTAGCTTTGTAAATTTCTTAGAGCCAGGCATGGTGGCTATGGTCAAGGATCTATTTGGCTCAGTGGTAGAACACGTGGTTAGTGTTCCTGAGGCCCTGGTTTCCATCCCAACAGGAAAAGGCAACTCCAGCCATTGTATTTCTTTGACCTAATTAGACTTTCCATCACTCAGAGAAGTGCCTTCTTCTGATGTGGTGGTGCACACTTTTAATCCCAGAATTTAGGAAGCAGAGGCAGGCAGATCTCCATGAGGATGAAGCCGGCCTGGTGAATCCCAGGCTACACAGTGAGACTCTGTCTCAAGCAAAGTATTTTACCCAGAGCAGCTTCAGGACTCACAAGGTGGGCCGGGCTCAGCAGTGCTCACTCAGACCTTCAGCTGAGGTTCTTTCTGCCTCGCTGAGCGCTGAGGTAGCCGCCTCTGCCCTGGGGACGTTCATATCGCTCTGCTCGTCCCCACTGACTAATGAAATACAACAACCTGCTCCTTGGAGCTGTATGTGCACATAGCAGGACTTACTTGATGTTTGAGGCGGAGTCTTGCACTCCTGCCTACACTCCTAGGTTACCACTCTGGACTCTCAAACTGCTAGTGATCAGCTCCTTCACTAGTAGTGATCAGCTCCTTCACTAGTGATCAGCTCCTTCACTAGTGATCCTTTAAGGCTAGGGAAATTGTTTTGGAATCTCAGTGCTGATTCACATTTATTGAATAACTGCAAATATATTCTTCCACAGGAATTTGCCTTTTGAGTTTACTTACAATAGGTTAAAAGAAAAGAAAGCCACATAGAGATGCGGTGATGTAAGTTCTACATGTGCTCCCCGCCCGGGAGCAGCAGGCTGACCATCACTGCTGGGGCCACTGAGGCTGTGAGGCGGGGTGCACTCTGCAGAGCATCAGGAGCACCAACAGTGAACATCAAGGCTCAGGCCTGAGCAGCCAGGGCCAGTGGAGGTGCTCCATCTCCGTTCACACCCAGGCCAGCTTGAGGCCACACACAGAAAGCACAGGCCAAGGGCAAGAGCTGAGTCGGGACAGGGCAAGGCCACCCAGGAAACAGGCCTGAGGCACACGGAGGCCAGTTGTTTGGTCAGAGAGGAAACTGAGCAGGCTTGGCCAAAGGGTGAGGGGCAAGCCCAGGTGTTTGCCGAGCACACGGCGTTCCCATTGAAGAAAAGCACAGCTGAGCCCGGAAAGGAGGCTCCCGCACCCCCACTCCCCTGGTGGGCCCACACAGGCGCGCGTGCTCTCACAAACTGCTTCTCCCCTCACCTGTGGAGACGCTGTTCAATCATGGGGGAGTTTTGTTGGGAATTTTCAGTCACTTGCACTAGTCATTGCTCTAAGTGTTTTGTCAGAAGAAATCTTTCTCATATCACGAAAGCAAGCTTACTATCAATTGCAGTAAAACATGTCTGTTGTCTGACTACTTCCTAGAGTAGTAAATGTTTTATTAAAATATTATTTTTTCACCAGGCGGTGGTGGCACAGGCCTTTAATCCCAGCACTTGGGAGGCAGAGGCAGGCGGATCACTGTGAGTTCGAGGTCAGCCTGGTCTACAAAGTGAGTCCAGGGTGGCCAAGGCTACACAGAGAAACCCTGTCTCGGAAAAAAAAAAAAAAGAAGAAGAAGAAAAAGAAAACAAAAAACTGCTGTAGAGATGGCTCAGGGGGTAAAAGCACTGGCTGCTCTTCCAGTGCTCAACTCCCGGCACCCACGTGGCAGCTCAGAACTGTCTGTAACTACAGCTCCAGGTGACCTGATGCCCTCACACCAATGCAGATAAAATAAAATTAAAGTATTTTTAAAAGAAAACAATAACAAACAAGCAAACTAAACAGCTAGAGAGACTGCCCAGTGGTCAGAGCACGGGCTGCTCTTCCTGTGGGTTCAGGTTTGATTCCCAGCATCCACATGGTGACTCAGCCATCTGTGACTCCAGTCACGGGATCCCAGGCCATTCTCTGGCCTCTGTATGCAGCAGGCATGTACATAACACATAGGCAAAATACTATACTCATAAAAACATAAAAATAGCCAGGAAGACAAAAATCAAAAACAAAAACAAAAACAAAAAAATAGCCAAGCAGTAGTGCCACATACTTTTAATCCTAGCCTTTTTTTTTTTTTTTTAAATTCCTATTTATTTCTAGTAGTAAATGTACCTGCCCACGTAAGAAGTAGAAAGAAGCAGGTGGTGGTGGTGGACACCTTTAATCCAAGCTCGCGGGAGGCTCAAGCAGGCAGATCTCTCTGAGTTCCAGGCCAGCCTGGTCTACAGAAAGAGTTCTAGGACAGCCTGGGCTACACAGACACTTGACAAAAAGGTAAAGCATACAGAAAAGAATTACGTGTGTGTAAGGCTAAAGCAAATAAGGTAAAAACGGTGGGTGGAGGCCAGAGGTCAGTCAGCATGACGAAGCTCGGAACCACTAGCAACCAGCCAGCGCTAAGCCCACAAGTCCATGTGTGTCAGGTGATCACCAGGGAGCGCTAAGCCCACAAATGTGTGTGTTGGATGCTCACTCCCCACCCACTGAGCCTGACACAGCCCAGCTGCTTCCTTCCTGTTTTCTGTGTTTCCTTTCATGCCCCTCATGTGGGTCTCTTTGGTGTCCCCTGCCTCCTTTTCTGTAGAGTTTTCTGAGGAGCTTGGATAGAACCAATTGTTCCGACTGTGCAGTGGGCAGAGTGGCCAGTTAGGGACCAGATAGACGGGTGCTGTCTGGGGCTGGGCTCTACCTAAGCCAGGCCCTGATCTTGGGGGAAAGAGTTCTGCATGGAACCCACAGCTTTCTTCCCCAGGTTTCCAGAAGCACCTAAACCAAGTGGAGGGAGCTGGCTGGATTTGTTCTGTGGTAAAACAAGCAGATCCTTTCTTTAAAGGCGGACACCAAAGGAAGAGGCCCGGGTCCCAGGATTTGGGGGTGTTTCGTCTTAATCTTGGGAGGCTCATGTGTGATGATAGCAGGTCCTAAATGTTTCTTGGCTTTCATGACAGGACCCAGGCACACCAAGAGAAAACGTGTTTCTGAATATGCAGGGAAAAAAATCAACCTCATTCAGCCCACACGGTCAGCAAAAACAACACCCCATCAAGGCCACAAGGCAGGCATGGGATCAAGGCCTGCACAGGCGCAGCCGCCGGTGCAGGGGTCTCTGGGGTCCATGTGGGAGCTGGAGTGTACTCACGAGGTGCTGGGTGTTCACACACACTGGGAGCCTTAGAAAAGGTCACACTGTTCTGATGCCTGCTGTGGATTTGCCACCTGGTGCTTCATTTTAGAGCAGTGGGCAGGTGGACGAAGAGGTGCCAGAGCACTTAGTGCTCACTCACCTCAACGTGGCCTTCCCACTCTGGTGGGGACCTGAGCTGTCAGGCTCTGCCCTGTACCCTGGGCTCCAGCCACTCAGGTGAGCCTGGTGCTGTCAGTCAGCACGCTGGTGTCTGCCCAGAGCACTCAGATCCTGAGAAGTGTGCTGTCCCCTTATCCTGATGGGAGAATGGAGGGAGCGCAAGAGCACCCCAAAGGTGCACAGAGGGTAGCTATAAAAGATAACGGTTCCCTTACCTTTCACAGAAACAACATAGAGTCCCCACAGAGACTTGGAAGTCAGTTTGTCAGAAAGAAAACAGGTCCCCAAAGCTACCACAAGCTCAAGAAGTCCCTGAAGAAAGTGACCACCATCCCCACAGATCATCTTCATTGGCCAGCAGTTCCCTCCAGGACACCTGGAAGTTGCTAGACCTGGGATCCAGCGTTTCGGGTGTGCCGTCACAGGGCGACTCTGCCACAGGTAGGAGAGCTGCCTGCCCGATTGTTACCGACAGCATAGAGTGCAGGGCGGTGCTATGCTGAAGTGACTGTGGGGCAGTGCGCTGTGCTGTGCTTAAGTGACTGACTGTGGGCAGTGTGGCTGTGCTGTGCTGAAGTGACTGCAGTTGGTGTGCTGTGTTCACTGCTCCCTTTTGCTCTCCTGGGAGCCGTGTCCCGGGCCATACATCATAGAGCCTTGCAGGTCAGAAATCGCATCACACACTGCACCCAGCAGGGCTCATTAGGGTGGAATCTGCCTCTCCACAAGTTGGATGCAGGGTGGGTGGCCACTTCTCTAGAAGAGTCAGTGATTAGCCATGTGTGGTGGCGAACGCCTTTAATCCCAGCTCTCGGGAGGCAGAGGCAGGTGGATCTCTGTGAGTTTGAGGCCAGCCTGGTCTATCAAGTGAGTCTAGGACAGTCAAACCAAAATAAATAAATAAAAAAAGACAAATAAACCAGGCACGGTGAGTGTGAGTGCAGGTTTCAAGGTGGTCAGAGGCGTGGGGGTCCCCGTGGAGCTGGGGTTATGAGAGGGTTGTAAGATGCCTGCTGTGGGTGCTGGGAAGTGGACCCTGGTCCTCTGGGGAAGCACTTACCTGCTCAGCATCTTTCCGGCCCTGGTGCCCTCCTTTTGACAGACCGATTTATCAGCACAGCCAGGGAGGAGGGTGGGTTTGCGCTCAGTGACAAGAAGGCCATGTCACCACTACCTGTCCCTCGCCAGAAATAACTTCAGAGTTAGCCAAATACAGATGTGTGTGGCTTGGCAGCCACTCACCTGCTGGTGCTAATTGCATCTCAGCCCTCAAAGGCAGAAGAGCAGTGCAGAGGCCAGACAGGCTGCAAACACAACCGTGTAAGTAAAACTTTATTTACAACAGCCAGTGGCAGCAACGCTCTGTTCCTTAAACCAGATATTCAGAATCTTAAATTACTTTTATTGTTCTTTCAACTATGTCTATTACATGTGTTTAATGTTTTATTGTTTGTTAGCTTTTGTTTTGTTTGTTTTTGAGGCTGTGTCTCACTGTGCATTTCTGTCTGGCTTTGAATGTGCAGTGATGTTTTTATGCCGCCCGAGTGCTAGGATTACAGGAATTGCACCCTGTGGTCAGCCCTACAGACACAGCGAGGAGCCCAGATACACATCAGATAGAGAGCCATGGTCTTGCTGTGTAGCCCTGGCTTGCCTGAAACTTGCAGCAGTCCTCCTGCCTCTGCCCTCCCGGGCTAGGATTATAAACATGTGCCACTTGGCCCAAAGCCTTAGTCTTGTGTTGGGTGCATCCCTGGGGGTTTTAAGAGTGCTCTCAGTGGGATGACAGTCACAGGTCAATCTCCCTGGCTGAGAGCTTTCCGCACAGTAGGGTGGATGCTCAGCTCAGGAAGCGACCATCAGGTGGCCACAGGCCTGGGAGGAGTGGACCAGGGGCTCCCAGCAGGAGCTTGCCATGTGCAGGTGGGTGAGGTGGGGAAAGGTCCTGGGAGACAAACTCAGAGAGAAGCCCTAGAGGAGCTGGGGAGCCCTGACCTTGGACAGGACAGAGGGACTAGAGTAGAGGGTAGACTGGCTGCCAACACTGACCAGCAAGCTTTCCCTGTGCTCACAGACTTTCCACATAGCCCTTTAGAGCAGGCCATGGTACAGCTAACCCTGAGGGATCCACTCTTTCTCTTAAAGAGTAGCTGCTGTGGTTCCTCTGCCAGGCACAAACCCCCAAGACCTGCGTGCCCAACAGCAGGTCCTCAGGAAAGCTGGGCCTGGATCAGAGTGAGAGCATTAGCTGGTGGCCACGTGCTGTCCTGATGGCCCCACAGGCAGCCTGGGAGCGCCCTAGCTGGCAGCTGAAGTACCAGAAGAGGCAGCACGTGGTAACCAGAGGTTACAAGTGGAGTGTGGCCTGACAGAGTATGAGGGTGCACACATCAGGCAAGATGCTTGCAGCTGCAAGTCACAGTATCCCAGGGAAGATGCATGGAGCAGCCTTCACCGCCCAGATCCAGTGCAGCGCCATGTCAGGAGAGCCACGGGGACTAGCACGGCCCACACCCTGCCACAGAGTGCAGCGCCATGTCAGGAGAGCCACGGGGACTAGCACGGCCCACACCCTGCCACAGGGTGCAGTGCCATGTCAGGAGAGCCACGGGGACTAGCACGGCCCACACCCTGCCACAGGGTGCAGCGCCATGTCAGGAGAGCCATGGGGACTAGCACGGCCCACACCCTGCCACAGGGTGCAAGTCCGCATCAATGCACACACTGACCAGAACACAAGCTTGCACCAACTTGCAGGACGAGGAGGAGGACACTGCCCCTGGTTGGCCTTTTGGGGTCCTTACATTCTCCTCTCCCCATGTTGGCAGGGGAGGTGCCATGAGTTACAAGCCTGGTCCCCTTCTCCTAGAGATTCCTCTTTATCAGTGAGGATGCTACTCCGGAGCCCACACACTGCTCTCCATGGGCCTCATGGCTGCCCTCACTTGTCCAGGGGATTGCCTACACCTGTGCCCTAGGCCGCCTTCCTAGAAACCTGCTGTTTGGAGCTTTCAGTGGGAAAGATGGGGACACAGCAGAGCTACCATCCCCTGCCAGCCTGAGGGTGGCATGTGGCTCCTAGCAGCTCTTTTGTAATAAAAATAAAAGTTAAAAAAAATATATATAGCAAAGGTCTCTGGCTTCAGGGTTCACCCCACAAAGGATTTTGTTGAGAGGAAAAGGTGGTCATTATCAGTGCAGTCGGTGGTGAGGGTCCCTGTGCAGGCTGGCACGGGGAGGCGTGGGCCCGTGTAACCGAGTGGTGAGGGTCCCTGTGCAGGCTGGCACGGGGAGGCGTGGGCCCGTGTAACCGAGTGGTGAGGGTCCCTGTGCAGGCTGGCACGGGGAGGCGTGGGCCCGTGTAACTGAGTGGTGAGGTCCCTGTGCAGGCTGGCACGGGGAGGCGTGGGCCCGTGTAACCGAGTGGTGAGGGTCCCTGTGCAGGCTGGCACGGGGAGGCGTGGGCCCGTGTAACCGAGTGGTGAGGGTCCCTGTGCAGGCTGGCACGGGGAGGCGTGGGCCCGTGTAACCGAGTGGTGAGGGTCCCTGTGCAGGCTGGCACGGGGAGGCGTGGGCCCGTGTAACCGAGTGGTGAGGTCCCTGTGCAGGCTGGCACGGGGAGGCGTGGGCCCGTGTAACCGAGTGGGATGTGAGACTTTGCATGCTGTATGCTGATGTCTTATGAATCTTATTTCTGGACACAGTGATCCCTTGGGAGATGAGGCCTCTGGTGAAGATGGGGTTGGAATAGGACCAGTCAGTCTCCAGTGAGTTTGTAAGCCTCACTTCAAAAGCTAGGATAGAATCAGCGTGGTGGTGCATGCCAGAGCTACACAGAGAAACCCTGCCCGGAAAAACAAAAAGCAACAAACAAAAAAGCTGAGCGTGGTGTTGTAACGCCTTTAATCCCAGCACTCGGGAGACAGAGGCAGGTGGATCGCTGTGAGTTCGAGGCCAGCCTGGCCTACAAAGAGAGTCCAGGACAGCCAGGGCTACACAGAGAAATCCTGCCTCCAAAAAAACAAAAATAAAACAACAACAAAAACCCCAAAACAACAACAACAACCTCCAGGGTGGCTGTTTCAGTGTTTTGCACTTTCAGTGTTATGAGCCACAATCTGACCATTACACGGTCCTAGACAGATAGGAATGCTGATGAAACAGCACAGAAGGAGCCAAAGTGTAATTGTGCCCGTGTTAACGACATGGGGAGCTGCTGAGGTGCTGGGGCCTACCGGTTGTCTTTAATCCCAGCATTCATGAGGTTGAGGTAGGAAGATCATGGTTTGAGGCACCCTGGAGTCTGGAGGTTGGGACTACCACCTCACACCCTAGGTTTTGAGGTGGGAACCAGCACTGCCCACCACACCCTGCTGCCTCAGTGGCTCCTTTGGTTTCCTATCAGGTCCTGCCAGGCCTCGTCCCCACAATGAGCTCTGGGCAGCTTCCTGGGGTCTAGATCATACAAAGTGAACCCCTGGGATAGTTAGCACCCCAGACAAACTCTGACTTCTACCTCACCACACACACCCGCCCGCCCCGCTAGCCCGGCCTCCTCTCTCACCTTCATTCTTGCAAAAGCCTCAAGTCTGGCTGAGCAGTGCTGGCCCGGTGCCTGGCTCCCACTCTTCTGCTCCCTGTGTTACTGGATAGCCCAGGGGCTCAGCACCCACCTGCGGACACAAGTACGCACCCCTCACCCCAAGGGCGTCCCCCCCCCAATCTCCCCAGCACCTGCTTCCCTAGCCAATCCAACAGGTCAACCCACCCAGCCTTCACCTCGCTGCCCCAGGCCTATTTCTCAGTCCCTTCTATCTCTTCAGGAATACCCCTAAGGGTGGGGTTGCTTGAGGCTTTGTCTTGGATAAAGGACCGCCTGCCTGCCCGCCCGCCCGCCTGCCAGGGCCCAGTTAAAGGACGGGTGGCACCTGCAGCCTGGTGGGGGAGGGAGTAGAAAGAATGAAATTCCTGAAAGGAAGTCAGACTGATGACACTGCCAAGCATGCCCCCCATACAGCTCAGTGGTGAAGCCCTAACATCCAGGAAGCTCTGAGCTCACCTCCCACACCTCCCCCCAACTAAGGTTTGCCCCTTAGCCTCTTACTGTGGTGCACACCCATAATCCCAGCACCCTGGAGCCTGGGGCAGGAGAATAAAGTCTTTGAAGACAGACTGAGTACTTAACAAGACCCTGTTCTGGGAAGGAAAAGGGGAAAGAGAGTAAGGCTTTTAAAATATATGTACTTCCTAGATGAAAGTACTACTATGATCAGGGCAGGGCTAACTGAAATACGGACAGACTTTCTCTTGAAGCCAAACAAGTGGCTTTTCAAGTTCCACAGCAGTGAAATGCCTGGGGAGGAGGCCGTCAGCCTGCCGCAGCCTTCCACACATTAAACATCAAGACACGTGACGCAAGGCCGGGGCGCGGCTCAGTGACAGAGACGTGCATCCCATGTGCCCGGCTCCAGGTTCATCTGCAGACACACATGTGCACGCACAGGCCCTGGGCTTGGGAAACGCTAACACCAACAGCCAGAGCAGAACTTCAGCCAGCTCTGAGATGGGCAGCACTGTGGGGCACTTGCTCAAAGAGTACATCATTGGCAGAGGCTTGCCGGGCATTTCCAAGACCCAGGGTTATCCGCAGCACCGAAACTAATCACGGAGATTAAGCACGCATCCCAACACAGGCATCACCTCTAACGCTCCGAGGTCCCAGCCAGAGGCTTCCACAGACACCCTCCAACAGCACCTGGTCCCAAAGCCGGTCCTGAGGCAGACCTCCTCTACCTTCGTAGAGTGAGGTTTCTGGTGGCCTGAACGTCCTCTCCAGGAATTAGGAGAGTCCAGCTCCCTAGTGTCTGTCCCAGGAATCCAAGCGGACAGCCTGGTGATATCATCTTCCACTCTGAGCTGGAAAAACAGCCTGCGCAGGTCTCCTCTGCAGCACTGCCTCCCCGACAGCACTGGCCTCCCCCGCAGCACTGCCTCCCCTCAACACTGCCTCCCCTGCAGCACAGGCCTCCCCCACAGCACTGCCTCCCCTGCAGCACAGGCCTCCCCCACAGCACTGCCTCCCCTGCAGCACAGGCCTCCCCCACAGCACTGCCTCCCCGCAGCACAGCCCCCCCCCACAACACTGCCTCCCCTGCAGCACAGGCCTCCCCCACAGCACTGCCTCCCCCCAACGCTGCCTCCCCCCCAACGCTGCCTCCCCCCCAACGGTGCCTCCCTGCAGTACTGCCTCCCCCTCAACACTGCCTCCCCCGCAGCACAGGCCCCCCCCAACACTGCCTCCCCTGCAGCACAGGTCCCCCCAACACTGCCTCCCCCCAAACGCTGCCTCCCCCACAGCACTGGCCTCCCCCTCAACACTGCCTCCCCCACAGCACAGGCCCCCCCCCCCAACACTGCCTCCCCTGCAGCACAGGCCAACCCCGCAGCACTGCCTTCACCCCAAGGCTGCCTCCTCCACAGCACTGGCCTCCCGCTCAACACTGCCTTCCCCCCAACACTGCCTCCCCTGCCTGCCTCTGCCCGCCCACTGCCCAGTTAGTCCCTCCACACACCCAGCTGCCAGAGCCAAGTGCACCGAAAACACACATTTGCCCTTTTCCTTCCAACAGCTTGTAGCCGCGAGCAGCTTCCTTTTTTATTTTATCTGAAGATCTCTTGGTGGCATATGTAGGGCTGACAGATCTTTTGAGTGGCCCATAGCACTGGGAAGCTCATTTTGCCCCAAGGTCTCAGGTGTGTCATCTTCCACACTACACGGGGTGCTGCAGTGTGGTCCTCCTCACTGTGGGAGCCCACAGGTGGACAATTATCTAGAGAGGAAATCGCTGGGTCAAAGGTGTGGGGAGTTTGAAGTGTTACCAAATAGTTGTAAAAAAAAAAAAACCTGGCTCTGAGCCTGCAGCTGCCGGCTAGCTGGGTGGAAGGCAGCTCTCTGCTCCAGTGCCCTGGGCCTAAATCTTTCTCAGTCTCATAAATGAAAACTGATACATTGTTGGGTTTAATTTACAATTATTTGAGGGTCTTAGAGGTGTTTGTTTGTTTTTAAAGCAGGCCTTCCTGTATCTCAGGCTTGTCTCAAACTCCCCGCAGCTTTAAATGATTCTGAACTGTTGATCCTCTCACCTCCAGCTCCTTTTGCAATCACGTGTTTTGTTTACTTGGTTGGTTCAGTTTGTTGCTGATTTTTTTGCTTGCTTGTTTGTTTGTTTGAGTGGGTGGTTTTTGTTTGGTTTTCTGGCTTTTCAAGTCAGGGTTTCTCTGTGTAGCCTTGGTTGTCCTGGACTCTCTTTGTAGACCAGGGTGGCCTCGAACTCACAGCAATCCACCTGCCTCTGCCTCCCGAGTGCTGGGATCACAGGGTGTGACTTTATATCACTGACTCTGTTCCAGAACCACGCACTGTGTAGTCCAAGTTGGCTTGAATTTACTAAAATCTCCCTGCCTTTGGCTCCAGATTGCAGAGATTAAAGGAGTGTGCCACCACACGTAGCCCACTAATCTGCAGTTTTGAAGCTATAGGCATTTATTTCATGGTTGGGTTTAATGTGGATTTGTGACCTTTTCACAGAGGACAATTGAAACTGGAGACTGAGGGTAACAGACTCATTGGGGAGGGTAGACAAGTGGTCTAGAAAGTGCGGGGAGGCCAGAGACAGGGCCTAGAACCTGTACCTGCAGGAACCAGGCGCTGAAGGGGCTCCAGGTAGGCGTGGCCTGACCAGCCCGTATCCCGGAAGCACCTTCAGTCCAGCTAAGCACTTGGTTTGAGGTGTACAAGAAAGGCCCAGGTACAGCGATCCCATTTTCAAGTGGAGACTGAGGCCAGATAACTGTCACCAAACAGCTGCTCGCTCTCTCGGTGTTCCTGGCCTGCACAGGCCCAGTCAGCGCTGGGGGGAAAGGGCGGGCTTAGCAGGAGAGGGCTACGGTTGCCCACAGGCCAAAGGGTCATGGGCGCGGCAGCTTCTGAGGAATGTGGCTGCTGGTTGGGGCTAGCCCAGCTCCTCCCGCCGAGCTGAGGGCTAGTGCAGGGCAAGGAGTGGGTTGGGTTTTTTTTTTTTTTTTTTTCCTTTAGAGTGTTGTGGATTTTGAGCTCATCCTCGTGACAAGCCTCTAATTCCAGCTCCTGGTAGGCTGAGGGAAGTGGGTCTTCATGAATCCGAGGCTGGCCTGGGCTGCCCAGTCTAGAAGAAAAAGAAAGGAAAGCGGGGGAAAGGATTGTTTAAAATAGTAAGATAAAATGCACTGTACTCCAAAGCCATTGCTTCAGACCTGCTTACCTAACACAGCTCCTGTGCGCATGCTGACAGTGACCATGGCCACACGGTGTCACCACACCAGGCTTCTCTTATCTGGAGATCCAGAAGGAACAAAGAAAGGGAGCTAAACAAGCGCCCCTTGTCCTCCGGCCTCATTGTGGAGTCTCACTGTCCCAGACTCAGCTCCAATAGCCAGACCTCCACCTCAGGCCTCACCTCAGGAGAGCTGTCCTGGCCTCAGTGTCTCCAGCAGGAAAGGACAGGAGCAGGAGGGGGCAGGCAGGAAGTGGCCACTGGGCTAGGCCTGGGCACACCCACAGTGGCTCCTCCCTGGCTCCGTGGGTCCTATAGGCTTCTGTTCCCAGGGAGGCTAAAGCATTTCTTTCTTCAAAATGCTCACTTTGAAACCGACAACAAAACAGTTTGCTTGCTTGCTTGTTTGTGCTTTGGCAGGGTTTCTCAGCCTGGCCCCGGCAGTCCTAGAACTCAGAGATCTGCCTCTGCATCCATGCTGCTTCCATTAAAGGTGTGCCTTTGACACTGCCCAGCCAAAACAATTCCTGTAGGGCCCTGAGGGGGTGCCTTTGTGGGTAGACATGCTTGTCGCTTAAGCATGAGGCCCTTAGTTCAGATCCCAGCGCCCACATAAGCCAAGTGCACCTGTGGTGGATTTGAGGGTGCTGGCAAGTCAGCCCAGCTGCCACAGCATGCTCCAGATTGCGTGAGAGACCTTGTCTCAAAACATCAAGAAGCCTTAGTTAGGTGTGGTGGCACACTGGGGAGCAGAGGCAGGGGCTCTCTGTAGTCCACGGCCAGCCTGGTCTCCAGAGCAAGTTCCAGGGCAGCCAGGACTACATAACAGAGAGATCCTGTCTCAGAAAATGTAAGGTAAACTGGGTGGTGCACACCTTTATAATCCCAGCACTCAGGAGACAGAGGCAGGGGGATCTCTGTGAGTTCAAGGCTAGTCTGGTCTACAGACAGTTCCAAGACAGTCAGGGCTACACAGAGAAATCCTGTCTTGAAATAACAACAGTTTAAGGTACTGTAATGCAAGATCTCTCTGAGTCCAAAACCAGCCTGCATAACCCAGTAAATTCTAGGACAGAGAAGGCTACACAGAGAAGCTGTGTCTTGAAAAACCAAAATAAATAAAATAAGGTAAAGGAGGCTGGAGAGATGGCTCAGCGGTTAAGAACACCGTCTGCTTTTGCAGAGGTCTTGAGTTCAATTCCCAGCAACCACATGGTGGCTCACAACCAGCTGTAATGAGCTCTGGTGCCCTCTTCTGGCATGCAGGTGTACATGCAGGCAGAGCACTGTATACATAATAATAAATAAATAAATCTTTTTTTAAAAATTAAGAGAAGGGGCTGGCAAGATGGCTTAGTAGATAAAAGTGCTGCCAAACCTGACAACTAGGATTTGGACTCTGAGACACGATAAGGAAAGAACTACCACATACTGACCCCTAACCTTCATGTACATGGTGTGACAAGTGTGCCCCCCCTCCCCTCAAAAACAGGGGGTTGGAGAGATGGCTCAGCCATCTTATTGTTCTTGCCAAGGGCATAGGCTTGATTCCCAGCGCTCACACGACTGCTCATGACCATCTATAACTCCAGTTCTAAGGCCCAACACCCTCTTCTGACCAAGGTTACATGTGCTGTGCATACATGCAGGAAAAACACCTGTGCACATAAAGAAAATAAGCAAATTTTTAAAAGAAACTAAAAATTAATTAAACTTTAACAACCAGGAGCAGTGCCGAATGCCTGTATTCCCAGCACTCAGGAGGCAGAGGCAGGTGGATTGCTGTGAGTTCATGGTCAGCCTGGTCTACAGAGGGAGTCCAGGACAGCCAGGACTGTCACACAGAGAAACCCTGTCTCAAAACAAAACAAAACAAAACCCTGGGGATCTGTGCATTCCCGAAGCCTCCCCTGGATGTGGCCTCCGTCCAGTCACAGGGCAGCCTCGTGGACCTCAACAGCAGCCTGACTGTCAACACCAACTGAGGGCCTGATAGACGGGAGACAGAAACGGCTCAGCGGTTAAGAGTGCTGACCGCGGCAAGGCATGGTGGCACATGCCTTCGATTCCAGCACTTTGGGAGACAGAGGCAGGTAGATCTCTGAGTTTGAGGGCCTGCTTGATCTACAAAGTGAGTTCCAGGACAGCCAGAGAATCTGAGAAACTCTGTCTTGAAAACCCGTTAGTAGTAGTAGTAATAATAATAATAATAATAATAATAATAATAATAATAATAATAATAATAATAATAATAATAATAGCAGCACTGACTTTTCTTCCAGAAGACCTATGTTCAATCCCCAGCACCCACACGGCAGCTCACAGCCTTTTGTGACTGTAATCCTGGAGAACCTGGCACATACTTCTGACCTTTGAAGGCACAGTATGAACATGTTGTACACAGATATACATTTAAGAAAAGCACTAAAACATACAAGATAAAAATAAATAAAACTAGGCAGGCCTTTAATCCCAGCACTCAAGAGGCAGAGGCAGGTGGATCTCTGAATTCAAGGCTAGCCTGGTCTACAGAGTTCCCAGACAGCCAGGGCCACATAGCGAAACCCTGCCTCAGAAAACAAACAAATAAAATCTAAGAATAAAAGAAACGTCCCTGGTGAGGGGTTCATACCTCTAATCTCAGCACGAGGGAGCCTGAGGCTGGAGGATAGCTTGTTTGTTTGAGGCCAGCATGGACTAGAACAAGACGCGGTCGTAAGAAAAGGAAGTGTGGACAGGGCACAAACGCCTGTGGCACTAGTGCTCACAGGGCAGAAGCACAGTCGGAAGCTGGGGCCGGTGTAGGCTGCATAAGACCCTGTTCTAGGGCTGGAGAGATGGCTCAGCCGTTAAGAGCACTGTCTGCTCCTCCAGAGGTCCTGAGTTCAGTTCCCAGCAACCACATGGTGGCTCACAGCCATCTACACTGGAATCTGATGCCCTCTTTTGGCAGGCAGATGCACGTGCAGATAGAGTGTGCATACATAAATAAATAAAATCTTTTAAAAAATAAAAATAAATAAAAAGCCCTGATTTAAAAAACCAAGAACAAGCCAGGCGTGGTGGTGCACGCCTTTAATCCCAGCACTTGGGAGGCAGAGGCAGGCGGATTGCTGTGAGTTCGAGGCCAGCCTGGTTTACAGAGTCCAGGACAGCCAAGGTTACACAGAGAAACCCTGTCTTGAAAACCAAAAAATAATTAATAATAATAATAATAATGATTGAAAACCAAGAACAAGGAGTACTGGAGAGATGGGTCAGTGGTTAAGGACATTTGTTGCTTTTACAGAGGAGCTGGGTTCAGTTCCAGCTCCATACGATGGCTCACAGCCATCCGTAAGAACAGTCCCAGTAAATCCGGCACCCTGACACCCTTGGCACAGCATGCGTGTGGCACACATGTTACACAGGTGGGCAAAACAGACACATGTAAAACAACATTTTAAGGAAGGAAAGAGGAAGTGGGGGGCAGGAAGGCAGGAAAGGAAAGGAAAAGGCCTGTGTGGGAGAAGTGGCCGTGGGCTCCCCAGCCTGGTCCCTGCAGGCTCCGGTAAGCAGGTTAGCCTCAGGACGGTGATGTGGGGTTTCCTGTGAGTAACTCCATTTTGATGCTTTTCTGCTTTGTTGGTTTTCGTTCCCTGCCTGGCCTCCTGTGATGTTTATAAACCAGGAGTCCCTGGCACCAGACCTGCCCCCTGTCTGGCTTCTGCGGGTGCTTTGTGTCTCTTGTGAAACCCAAGGTGAGCTCAGGGAAGCAGTCAAGATGCCTTTGTGGAAGATGGTAATGAGCCGCTTGTGGTGCGTGTTCTCGATAAGAAAAATCAAGTGAAAATCTTACAGGATGAGTACCCTCCAAGAACAGTTTGTGACTGCTGTAAACTAAACCAGAGCACCATCTTCCTTTCCTCTCGGCATCTCACACTTGAGAACTGATGCAGAATTCCCCAAGGTCTGAATAACCTGAGCTAGAAGGTGGACACAAGGCCCGTGATAGCCAAGGTGAGGTACACAGGGCCAGAAGATCCTGGGCACAGCAGCTCTGCGAGGGAGAAGCTGAGCTCTCAGGAGATTGAAGAGGAGGGCACACCTGGCTCACACCCCTCTGCCCGCCGTCCACTACAGCCAAGACTGTCCTCACGCCCCTCTGCCCGCCGTCCACTACAGCCAAGACTGTCCTCACGCCTCTTTGCCCGCCGTCCACTACAGCCAATACTGTCCTCACACATGAGGTCATGGTTCCTCCCAGTTTCTAAGCTTGCCTGTCCTTGGCCTGGTCCCTGTCGCTGAATAAGAGCCTGCTGCTGGCACCATTTTTCTGAGATGCCTGCACTCAGCTCCACAGCATCTTGGAACTGCCTCCACAGAGGTCTGTGCAGGGCTAGAGAGATGGCTCAGTACTTAAGAACATTGGCTACTCTTCCAGAGGACCTGAGTCTTGATTCCAGGGACCCACATAGCTGCTCGTGGTTGTTATAACTCCAATTCCAGATGGTTCAGTGCATGTCTACACACTTAAAATATAGGTGGATCACTGGAGTTCGAGGCCAGCCTGGTCTACAGAGTGAGTCCAGGACAGCCAGGGCTATGCAGAGAAACCCTGTCTCCAAACAAACAAACAAACAAACAAAATAAAATATAAATATTTTTAAAGGAAAAAAAGGCAGGTTGTGGTGGCCCACACCTTTAGAACAGCCATACATAAACGCACAAAACAACAGCTAATGTTTTAGAAACAGGAAACAAGCAAACCTATGGAAGTGGATGTTTGCTGTCTGCGCTGGGGCCCTTCAGGCCAGGGCACCCTCTACAGTCGTGAGACAGGGGTGCCCAGGGATATGTTGTGTTTCTTAAATAGTTGTGAGGAAACGGCAACTGCCCCTTAGAAAAGCAACATGTTGAAGCCACTTCTTTTTGTTTGTTTTTTGTTTTTTGAGACAGGGTTTCTCTGTGTAGCCTTGGCTGTCCTAGACTCGCTTTGTAGACCAGGCTGTCCTCGAATTCACAGTGATCCATCTGCCTTGGCCTCCGCCTCCCAAGTGCTGGGATTAAAGGCGTGTGCCACCACACCCAACTTGAAGTCACTTCTAAAGCAAAGCAAATACATTTAGAAATAACCAAATTGGCTTGCTTCTTAGTGGTATTTATTCTAGGCACCCACTTCTGCTTCTGAAAGCTCTGGCAATAAGAACAGGACTCTAAGGTCCCCATAAACAACTGGCTTCACTGAGTGCCACCCTCAAAGCAGGGGAACAGAAGTCAGTTCTAGGTCACCTGGCTCTGTATGGCTCTGATTCCAGGGACCCTGCAAGGAACAGGCGAGCACAGGCAGTACAGTGTGGAGGAGATGCAAATGGAGCTTGGGGAGGCCAGGAGGGATGGTAGTTGTGGTAGAGTCTTAGTAAAAGAGAGAAGCTGGGCGTGGTGGCGCACACCTTTGATCCAGCACTCAGGAAGCAGAGGCAGGTGGATCTCTGTGAGTTCAAGGCCAGCCTGGTGTACAAAGCAAGTCCAGGACAGCCAGGGCTGCACAGGAAAATCCTGTCTTTTGTTTGGGGGGCGTTGTTTGTTTGTTTGTTTGTTTTGTGAGACAGGGCTTTTCTGTCGGCATGCCCAAGGCTCTATTCTTCCCTGCACCACAAAATGAAAACCAGGTACAGGGAGACAGCCACAAGTTCAAGGCCAGCCTGGTCTACATTTAAGCTTCAAACCAGCCAGGACTACACATGGGACCCTGTCTCAAGAATCCCTCCCCCTAAAAATAAATGTATTTGAGGCCAGCCTGGGGTACTTGATAGCTTGAGACTCCAGCTCAAAAATTCAGTGAGGGAGGGCGAAAAAAAGAGAGGAGAGAGAGGAGTTAAGGGGAAGAGGAATAAAAAAGAAAAAATACTAAAAGATGATGTTTCCGGAGCCAGGGCAGGGCTGTGCAGGCTCCACACAATGTGAGTGGCCATTCCCATTCCCGGGATACGCAGCGCAGGATCCACTGGAGGAGGGTCAAAAGGTGGCGGTCATCCACGGCTGCTCAGCTCAGCGCTTCTGTCCTGATGCTGCGACTCTTGAACCCAGCTTCTCATGTTGTGGCAACCCAACCACAAAGTGATTTCATTGCTCTTTTATAACTGTAGTTTTGCTGTTAGGATTCGTAATGTGCATATCTGAAATGTGACCCCAAAGGGGGTAGCAGCCCACAGACTGAGAACCACTGACTTAGGTAGTTTTAGGCCAGCCTGGGCTGTTGTCAACACATTTGGGGCTGGGAGCTTGTGTCATCAGCATCTCACAGATCTGGGTTTTTGCAGGCAGGCAGGCAGGCAGGTTTGCATCCTGAACCCTGCACAGCAGGGGGAGGGGATGCGGACCTGGGAGACAGGGCAAGATGCCCTCCATGAGTGCATCCCTAGCGGTTGGTTGGCAAGCAGGTTGGAGCAGGTGACTGAGCACATTGGCAACAGGCTAGAAGCCCTGGGGAGGAGTCTAAGGCAACTTTGCTTGTGAATTAGGGAGTTACAGACCCTGGGAAGTGAGGGGGAATGTGTCTGATTCGCTAGGGCTGAAGGAGCCAGGATTCCTCATCTGCAGACAGTGTTGCTGTGCCTCCATAACATGGCCTCTATCACAGGAGTTAAAACAGTACTTAATTGTCCTGTGTGCAGGGGACGGCGCCAGGGGCAATTAGAGACCATTTGTTGGAGGCTAGGATCTCAGCACTGGTGGGGCACTCCTTGGAACTTCCCTCTTATCAGGAAAAGTTGGGCTTGTAGTTTCTGGAGTTACTAGATCAGGTGGGTGAAAGGGCCCGTTGAGAAAGGCTGTTGTTTTCCATGTTCCGAGCACGAAATCTGCTGTCCAGAGAAGACCAGAGAAGACCACTCTAATGAACAGAATCCCACAGGGGCTTTTTTAAAAAGTTTTTTTTTGTTGTTGTTGTTGTTGTTTTTCTCCTTTTCAAAATTATCTTTCCTACATCCTGACCTCAGTTTCCCCTTCCTCCTGGCTGCCCAGGCCCTCCTGTTGCTCCACTCCTACCCATCCACTCCTTTCCTATTTCTCTTTTTTTTTTTTAAAAAAGAAAGCCTTGCCAGATGGTGGTGGCAAACATTTAATTCCAATCATAATCTCCACAATCTCACATCTTGATGAGACTTGTTTGGTTGCCTGGCTTTAGTTAAGATAAGGTTCACTCTGTAGCTCTCTGGTCTGGAACTCATTGTGTGGTAGACTGACTTCCACTACTTCTGCCTCCCTAGTGCTGGGATTAAAAGGCATGCTCCACCAGGCAGAAAGATCACACTTTTTAAAATCAGTGATAAACGGCCCAGGGCGGTGGGTCAGTGAGTAAGGCTTGCCAAACAGAACTGGCGTCTGAGTTGGATCCCTGTCACCCACAGATACGTGGGAGGAGATAACACCACAACATTTTCTTCTGGCCTCTGAGTGTGCACTGTGGACTCCCTGTGGACACCATACGCACGCCTACACAGGTTTGCACAAACAATAATAAAAATATCTTCTTGGGGTTTTTGTTTGTTTGTTTGTTTTTTGAGACAGAGTCTCTGTGTAGCCTTGGCTGTCCTGGACTTGCTTTGTAGACCAGGCTGGCCTCGAACTCAGCAATCTGCCTGCCTCTGCCTCCCGAGAGCTGGGAGTAAAATTGAGGCAGGTAGCCAGGCGGTGGTGGCGCACACCTTTAATCTCAGCACTTGGGAGGCAGAAGCAGGAGGATCACTGTGAGTTCAAGGCCAGCCTAGTCTACAAAAAGCAAGTCCAGGTCAGCCAAGGCTACACAGAGAAACCCTGTCTCAAAAACAAAAACAAAAGCAAAAAAAAAAAAAAAAAAACCAACCAAACAAATAAATAAAGGATGAGGCAGGTGAATCCCTGTGGGTTCGAGGCCATCCTGGTCTACATAGTGAGTCCAGGACAGCCAGGGATACACACAGAGAAACCCTGTCTCAAAACAAAACAAAAACAAAAAAAGAGAGAGGCGATTAAGAGAAAAATCTTAAAACTATCAGAGAAAAACTAGCACATTGCACATGAGAAAGGAAGATTAAAATCCTGCCATGTTTCTCTCAGAAACCACAAGCCAGGATTTCCCTGGAAATACAGGTCCGTGTGTGCTCCTTCCTGTAACTTTAGCACTTAGACTGAGATAGAAGGGTTGGAAAGTCAGGGCTAGCCTGTGCTACCTACACAGACAACTTGTCTACAAAAAGCAATGACTTAAAAACAAAACAGAGAAGCAGTATGGCCTGTGTGTGGCTCAGCGTTAGAACACTAGGGGCTGAGGATGTTCATCAGAGAGTGTGTCTACCCTGAGTCCATGCGTCCCCATCCCCAACACGGCAGAAACAAGCACAGTGGCAAAGGTCTCTCATCCTCGCATGTGGGAGGCAAAGGCAAGAACGTCAAGTACTTCAGCCATATAGGGAGTTTGGGGCCAACCTAGGCTACATGAGACTTTGTGCGTGAGGGGGGCGGAGACAGCCCTGGCATGTGTGACAGAGTTCAGTCTCTAGCTTCTGAGAATAAAGTACAGTTATATGGTCTAAGCACCATGCTTACTGACTGAAAGGAAAAGCAGGATTCAGCTATGTGCTGTCCCAGGAGCCCACACAGCAGCCAGTTACTCCAGAGACCAAGGCAGGAAGACAGTGGAGCCTGGCGTTCCAGACCAGCACCGTAAGCACATGTACTTTGTAGACAGAATAATGCACGTGTATGTCTGAGGCCAGATGAGATCGTTGTATCCTCTGGGACTAGAGTGATAGACAGCTGTGAGCTGGAAACTGAACCTGGGTCCTCTGGAAGAGTAGCCAGTGTTCTTAACCTCTGAGCCATCTCTCCAGCCCTTTATTTTATTTTTTAAGACAGGATCTAATATAGCTCAGGTTGACCTTGCACATACTGTGTGGGACCTTATACTATCCTAAGCCTCTATATCCAAGGGGCTAAGATTACAGGAGTGTGTCACCACACCCATGATTAAGAACATCAAGAAGAGCCAGGCACAGTGGCACACGCCTTTAATCTCAGCACTCTGGAGGCAGAGGTAGGCGGATCTTTGTGAGTTCAAGGCCAGCCTGGTCTACAAAGAGAGTACAGACCAACCAAGGCTACATAGAGAAACCCTGTCTCAAAGAACAACCAAACAGGGGCTGGAGAGATGGCTTAGCAGTTAAGAGCTCTGCCTGGTCTTCCAGAAGTCCCGAGCACCCACAATTCCCAGCACCCACATGGTGGCTCACAACCATCTATACTGGGATCTGGTGCCCCTTTCTGGCAGGCAGATGCACATGCAGGCAGAGCACTGTACGCAGGAGATAACTGACCAGTTAGCATGGCTGCTTCTAGTCAGTGTCTCAGTGACAGGGTTAAGTCCCAACAGGCAGTGGTTCCAGATGAAAACACCTCTGAAGACCGCATCTACATGCACAGCTACACACATGCAGGGAAAACATAAAAATAAGATCTCTTGAGAGCAGAAAAAGGAACACAGAAACAGTAGCCCAAGAAAGGGAGGAAATGGCTCCAGCTTCGTTTGCTGAATCAGGACTTGGTGGCAGAAATAAGAGGGCCCTGTTGGGGTGACCAGGCTAGACTGTCAACATGGAGCTGCTGAGGCCACTGCTCCTGTCCAACTCAAAGCCGAGCTCTTTACCTCGAGTCCCAGAAGTCAGACCTGGAGACACAACTGCTCCGCCCTCACCCCACAGAACAGCGTCCCTA
This sequence comes from Acomys russatus, assembly GCF_903995435.1. NCBI lineage: Eukaryota > Metazoa > Chordata > Mammalia > Rodentia > Muridae > Acomys > Acomys russatus. The sequence goes on along the minus strand of NC_067152.1, from coordinate 46,488,400 downwards.
AGGCTAGCCAGGGTTGCCTAATCAGCTATTTTTCTATTGTTCTAGCTGCCAGGTCCAACCTTACAAAGAAAGTAATTTTATTTAGTTGGTTAATTTCGCTCTGCTGAGGAGGTTGAGCCCAGGGTCGTGTGCGTGGTTAGGAAGCACTCCGCTGCTGAGCTACAGCCCCAACGAGGAACGTAACTTTGAAATAACATTTTCAGCTGAGCCTTGTGGCAAAGGCCTGTGACTACAGTGTGGAGAGCAGTTGTCCTGTCTCAGCCTCTGAAGAGCTGAGCTGAGCACCGTGTTTACCTGCAACTTTATTGGCTTTGTCTTCAGGCCACACACCATACCATAATACTTTGCTTCTGGTTTTTCGAGACAGGGTTTCTCTGTGTAGCCCTGGCTGTCCTGGACTCACTTTGTAGACCAGGCTGGCCGAACCCACAGAGATTGCCTGCCTCTGCCTCCCGAGTGCTGGGATTACAGGCGTGCGCCACCACACCCAGCTCCTATTTTCTTAATATAATCTCCCCATTTGTATTATTCTATTGAATAAGTATTGTAGTGAGTCCAGGAGATGATGGCTTTTGAACAAAGCTAGGCCAAAGCAAGCAGAAAATAAAGCTAATCTGTGCCCCTGATTTCAACCAAAATGGGCTGAAAATACTTTTAAAAATGTGTGTTTGTATTAATTTGTATTTGGATTTGTATTAAACATGTACATACTCTTTCTGTCCTATCCAACAATACAGTGCAGCAGGTCTTTACAGGGACAGCATTTATATTGTATGTTAAATTATATGGACTCAGGAGAGGTGATTCAGAGTCAGTGGCGTCATTCAAACGCTGAGGCACGTTGTATGAGAGCTAGGGCATACTTTAGTGTTGGGGAGGGAGACGGCTGGGAGCCATGACTCTACTGTGGTTTTAGCAGTTGTGCACCAGGAAATAGGAACAAAGGCCAGAGGGGGCTGGAGAGATGGCTCAGTGGTTAAGAGCACTGCCTGCTCATCCAAAGGACCTGGGTTCAATTCCCAGCACCCACATGGCAGCTCACGACTGTCTGTAACTCTAAGATCTGACACCCTCACACCAATGCACATAAATTAAAATTAAATAAAATATTAAAAAAAAAAAAAAAAAGCCAGAGGACTCGCCAATCATAAATGGTGATGCCACAGGGTGTGTGGGGAACTTGGTGCTGCAGCCATACAGACCCCAGGGCTTGGCACTGGGTCCTACAAACACTGCTTGTCAAGCTACCAATGGCAGAGGTTCCTCAGTTGAGTTGAATGGACAATAAGTGCAGGGACAGGGGTTACGTGAAAACGCACAAAGAGTCCGAGGAGAAGCCCCGCCGTTCCTCACCACACCTGGTACCCACGACACAAGTCTCAGCTCCCTTTCTGATGGAGCTGATTCTCGGACACTTCAGAATCAAAGAAAATATTTAAGGCCCATGAGCCTACATGTGCTTTCCTCCCAGGAACCCACCAAGAACAAAAAGGCAAGTCAGGGTAGCACATACTTAATTCCGGCATTGGGAGTGCTGTGAGTTCGAGGCCAGCCTGAAGCTCAGTGCCAGGGTACTCATCTTACACCATGGATGGAAAGTCCCTGTTTGTTTGTTTATTCGTTTATTTTATGTGTAAGAGTGTTTGCCTGTATGTGCACGTACAATATGTGTGCCTGGTGCCTTCCAAAGCCAAAAGAGGGCATTGGGTCCCGTGACCTGGAGTCAGGGATGGTTTTCAGCCCCCCGATGGGTGCTTGGAAGTGAATGCGTGTCCTCTGTGGGAGTTACTAGTGTTTTTAGTCACTCAGCCATTACTTCCACCCTGGAAGACCCCAGTTTAACCCCAAAATTGCAAAACAAAGTTTCCAGGCCTGGCAGCATACAATTGTAATCCCAGCACTCAAGAAGCTGAGGCAGGAGGATCACAAGTTGGAGGCTACACAGTGAGATCTTGTCTCAAAACAGGAAAACCAACAAAAACATATTAAAAATTCATATCCAGGGCCCAGGCATCATGGTGCACACCTTTAATCCCAGCACTCGGGAGGCAGAGGCAGGTAGATCTCTGTGAGTTCGAGGCCAGCCTGGTCTACAAAGCAAGTCCAGTCCAGCCAAGGCTACACAGAGACACCCTGTCTCGAAAAAACAAAACAAAACAAAAATTCATATCCAGGAAAAAAAATTCATATCCAGGAAATCTGAATTGACAACTTGGGGCTTGGGATAAATAGTTCAGTTGTTCAGGTTCCTGCGTTCATGTCCACGACGCCCTGAGCTCAGTCACCAGGGTTACATAAAGGGAGAGTGATGGTGCGTGGCTGTAATCCCTGGACAGGGAGGCAGAGGCAGGAGGACCAAAGTCACAAGTCTGAAGCCACTCTGGGACACATGAAACTCTGATTCATGAGAAAGGAAAGCCTTTAATCCCAGCACTCAGGAGACAGAGGCAGACGGATCACTGTGAGCTCGAGGCCAGCCTGGTCTACAAAGCAAGTCCAGGACAGCCAAGGCCACACAGAGAAACCCTGTCTCAGGAAGAAAAAGGAAAAAACCAAAAAAAAAAAAAAAAAAAAAAAGGAAAACAAGAAAAATTACTAAAACATTTGAGTAGATACTTTACAAAATGGATACATTGCCAGGAAGTTCTAGGAAGATGCCCTCTATTGTGTGTAAATTTCTCCTTAATAAAAATGATTGAAGAGGCCTGAGAAATGGCTCAGCAGGTTAGGGCACTTGCCTCTGAGCCTGACAACCTTTGTTCCATTCAGGAATCCACCCTGTGAAAGGAAAGAACTCCCACAAGCTGTCCCGTAGTTTCCAGCATGCTGTGGTACACATGGACCCCCTCCTCCAACACACACACAAAATACTACTACATTCTTTCTCCTTGGAGATCTGGGCCCATTACAGACAAAATCAGGACAAGTCTATGTAGGAAACGCCTTGTCCTGCTGTGTGCTGTTTGGTGGTCTCTCTAGATCCTTGCAGGATACATCTCACTTTTATCAAGCCACTGGAGGCTTCTTAATTGTTCTCCTATGTGGCACTTAGGGACACCAAGGGAGGCCATTACTGCAGACAAACAGGCCAGGAGCCCTGGCACCATGGGAGTGTGGTAGAACCCTGGGGACAGAGCCAGTGGAGGCGCCAGACACACACACACACACACACACACACACACACACACACACATGCTCACTCATATGCACACACATACTCACAAGCGCACGCGCGCGCACACACACACACTACCTGCCCTGGAGACTTAGCTTGAATGGGGCGAAAAGCAGGCCGCCAGGACTGGCCTCCTGGATTGCCCAGCAGGTACCTGGCCCTGACACGTGTTCCCACCCAGGCCCAGCGCTCGGAAAACTTTGTGACAAGGAGCTGGCAGGCACTTCAGCTCTGCCGTTTCTTAAGTTGCGGCTCTCACGGCTGCTTCAGAAACGGTCTGGGGTGTAGCTGGAGCTACTTGCCTTTCTGAGCTCCTGGATTTGGCTTTGCTTCTTCCTCCTACTAAGCGGATGGTGAGGCCTCCCATGTGTCTCCTCTCTTCCGGTCCACACACTCCTTCTTCTTCTCTTAAAGAGTTGGCTGGGCCTCCTGTCTCCATGGCAACAGGAGTGGTGACAGTGGTTGTCTTGTATCCTTCCTAAATAAGGGGATTAGGCTAAAGCTCCTAAATGTGATGATTGCTGTGTGCTTCTCAATGGGACCTTTATCACACCGCCGAGCACTTCTAGCAGGGGCTGGAGCTCAGTGCTCGAGTGTGTGCCCAGCATGCGCAAAGCCTCGTGTCCTGTGCCAGAACTGTAAAGGCACTTTATGTCCCTGTCATCACAGACAGGCCTTAAACCTTGCCCAGTCCTGTGTCTATGCTAAAGCGAGTATGGTGAAACAGTGGCGGCCCTGGTGTGGGCCAGCCCTGCGGTGCGGGCGTGTCCATCTTAGCGCTGATTGGTATCCTTTGCCTAGATTGGTTTTATGTGGTGTGTATGTGTGTGTTGTGTGGCGTGTATGTGCATGTGTGTGTGTGGTGTGTTTGCATGTATGTGGTGTGTATGTGTGTGTGGTGTGTATGTGCATGTGTGTGTATGCATGTGTGTGTTGTGTGGCGTGTATGTGCATGTGTGTGTGTGGTGTGTTTGTGTGTGGTGTGGTGTGTGTCTGATGTGCGTGTGTGTGCTGTGGGGGGGCAGGTCATGTGCACATCATTCACCCACGTTGGAGTCAGAGGACAATTTAGTGGAGTTGGTTCCCTCCTTCCACCTTCACGTGGGCTCCTGGGGTTGGACTCAGGTCACAGCTTGTATAGCAAGCACTTCTACCTACTGAGCCATTTTCCCACCCTCTACTTTTCAATTTCTGTTTGTTTCCTTGTTTTGTTTTTCAAGAGAGGGTTTCTCTGTGTAGCCTTGGCTGTCCTGGACTCACTGTGTAGACCAGGCTGACTTCGAATTTGGATCTGCCTGCCTCTGCCTCCCGTGTGTCATTAGCCCAGCTCAGCTCTTACTCTTTTCTGATCTTTTGGAGAATTTGGAGAAGATAGGACTTGACTATTGGCTAAAGTTTCTCTCCCTACTTTTTCTTTTCCTTCCTTTCTTCTTTTTTTTTTTTAAGACAGGGTTTCGCTGTGTAACTCTGGCAGTCTAGGAACTCCCAGAGATCCATCTGCTTCTGCCTCTGCAGTGCTGGGATTAGAGGCGTGTGCCACCACATCTGGCCTCACCCTGCTTTAGAAATTTCTACAAGAGGGTTCTGCGAGTAAAACCATTATATGAACCATAATCCAGTGCCTGCGGTGCTGCACACCTTTAACCCCAGTGCTCAGGAGGCAGAGGCAGACGGGTCTCTGTGAACTCAAGGCCAGCCTTGAGTGAGTTCCAGGACAGCCAGGGTTACACAGAGAAACCTTGTCTCTTTCGTTTTTGTTTTTGTTTTGTTTTTAGTTTTTCTCCAGAGTAGGTAACTACTGCTGGATACTCTGGCAGCAGTTCTCCAATAAAACATTTCATTCAAGCTCAGGGTTAGGAAATGTGGCCTTCCTAACAAAACTTCAGAACTAATCAGTCTAGCAGGGTCAAAGGCCATGGTCCCTGTCTGGCCTGAGTTTGAGAATGGGAGGTGAGAGATTGGTGGGCACTCAGGAGAGACAGGGACTGGTGTCCTCTTGGCATGTGCTCTGTGCCACCACTGATTTTTGTCTGAAGTGGGAAGCTGGTAGCAGGCTGATAGACGGCTAAGGTGTGCGCTCGCCAAGCCCATGCCATTCCTCGCTGAGTCCTGAGGACCCTTCATATGGACAAGGACAGTGCAGCCACCTGAGTGGGACACCCTTGTCCATGGGGGTGGAGGTGCACGTCAGACATTTGAAACTGCAGCAGGTGTCACCTCCCAGCAGTGTCCTAGTGACCAGAGAGTCCCTCTTAGCCAGTCAGAGTGGCATGCCTGTGCTCCAAACTCCACAGTCAAGGAATCCGCATTATCTGAGGACAGCGGCCTCTGGCCTTAAACACGGGAGCTCCGTGTGCTCCTAAAGCAGCATGGGAGAACTCGAGTGGTATGGGGGAGAGTGGGAGAGACCGGCCTGCCTGGGGAACTCCTATCTGTGCGAGGGACACAGTGGCCCAGCCCGTGCCTCCAAAACGTCCCTTCTCCTGTAGTGAATGACTCCGGCCCTGTAGCTGTCCTGCCTGTCCTAGAAACAGCTACCATGAGCACTTGGTAGTATGGAGGGAGCTGAAAGCCACCGAGGCAGGAGGGACAGTCTTCAGCCCTGAGCGCCACTACACGGCTCCCCGAGGAACCTTGCCTCAGTGTAGACTGACCCCTTTATCCCCAAGCCAGAGAAGTGCTGGGTAGTGTCCCTCTTCATCCAATCCCTGAGGGCCCCTGCCCAGACCAGCAAGTCCTGTTTGTCCTGGAACCTACAAAACAATCCTGTGCACTGGGCCCTGTGCTGCACACTAGTTGTGTGAAGCCAGGCTCCCTCCTCATGAAACCATGTCCTCAGGGCTCTTCCCTACCTCAGGCTGAGGGAGGAGGCCTCCTGATCTCCATACAGCAGCTCGCTGAAGCTGAGAGACACAGTGGCAAGCTGTACGCTCCCACCAGGCATCAGAGCACGGCCTGTGCCTCTGGCCCTGGCCCTCAGGCCCAACCTGGATGAGTGCACCCTCCCTGCATGTGCTACAGGCATGTCATCCCTCTGGCTCTCCTTCCTGGGGGCACAGAAAGCAGCTCATGGGGTCCAAAGGGTCATTGGCCAAACCTCCAGAGAACGATTTCAGGGGAGGCCTTTGACCTGGCCAGTTGCCCATAATGTCTTGAGCAAGCTGAACAGCCTGTGTCAGCGTGGCCAGCATCCTCCCCCAATAAGGCCACACTGGAAGATGAAGGGAGGGAGCATCACCTCACTCAGCTGTCCTGGGCGGGGAAAGCAAAGAACAGCTAAGGTATGGCAGCCCAGAGATGCCACAACCATTAGGCGCCACAGTGAGGTAGGGAGGGGCTTGTTCCCCACACACTGAGGATCTAACAGCCCCACTGTCCTTAGCCTGCTCTACCAGTATAGCTTAGGACGCTCAGGAGCCTGCCTGCAGCCTCAGGTTGGTAGGTAGACCCTGAAGAAGTACCTCTGTCACAAATTTTATCTAGAAGCCAGCCAACACAAGTTGGCCATCCCCATATTATGTGCCTGAACCTCTCCTGCCTCTCCACCTTACCTTCTAGAAGTCCTCAGGCCACCTCACAGTGCAGCTCCTCCTGCAGCTGCCCCCCCCCCAACCCCCCCGTTCTCAGCCCTGTCTACTCACTTCTCCCACTCCTCCCGGAGGCAGGGTTAGAATTAGGCCGGCACGGGCAGGCATTTGTGGGGCACAGCCTCTCTGTGTGCTCCCTATACAAATGGCGTGCTTTAGGCAGTGCAGCCTGAAAGAGACAGGTCCAGTGTCCACACCAGGAGAGATGGCAGGACAAACCACCTGGGGCTCCCTCTCTTGAACCCCATGGCAGTGGGTGTTAGCTGAGCTTCTTGCTCTTTGCTGTGGTGCAGCTCAAGGGGACATGGTATCTAACAGTCCTGTGAATAGAGCCCAAGCTGCTGGCCATGTGCCTTTGGGTTCCCACAGTGATGGTGAGTAGTTAGGTAGCATCTGATTACCCAAGGTTAGAGGTCCCTTTAGAAAAAGGCATAGGGTGATTTAAAAAAAAAAAATGCCGGCGTGGTGGCGCAGGCCTTTAATCCCAGCACTCGGGAGGCAGAGGCAGGTGGATCTCTGTGAGTTCGAGGCCAGCCTGGTCTACAATGTGACTCCAGGACAGCCAAGGCTACACAGAGAAACCCTGTATCAAAAGACAAAAAAATAATAATAAAACTATTTTTAAAAAATTTAAACCACACACTTAGGAGGCAGAGGTGGGCAGATTTCTGAGTTCGAAGGCCAACCTGCTCTACAGAGTGAGTTAGAGGACAGCCAGGCTACACAGAGAAACCCTGTCTTGAAAAACCAAAAAAATAAATTAAAGGAAAAGGCATGAGGCAAGGGGTTGGTACAGGATTGGGGATGCTGGGACATTACTGCATGTGAACAAGAGGGCTGAGCACCCATGCAGGGCACACAGAAGGAAGGCTTGGATGGTACCGTGGAGGTGGCAGGGAGCCTTGGGGAGTTGGAAGGGCCAGAAAGTGTAATACGACCTAATTGATAAGCACGATGGAAAAAAAAAGCAGCCCAGGATGAAAGCCAAGAAAGCTGAGGCACACACAAGGCCCTATGGGGCTAGGAGAGAGGTCTCAGTGAAGGTTGGCTAACCCCCAAAGACAGGGCTGGCTGAGGCAGCTACCTACGATGAGAGAGAAAGGGCAAGCCCTCCCCAGCTCCAAGGCAGGTTCTGGAGACCTCACTGAGCCCAGTCCTTTGCAAAGCTACATCAGGGCAGCCATAGAGTTGGGAGGTCATAGCATACTCTGGAGCCAGCCAGCTGAGATAGTAGCTCTGAAGGTGACTCTGGGGGCTAGGAATCTCAGGTGCAAGAGAGCTGTGGCTCAGAAAGCATACGCCTTGTAGTCAGATGCTTTAGTGCCCTCGCTGCAGGTAAGAGCCAGGCCCATCTCCACACACAGTCAGCTCTCCCCCCGCACCCCCCCCCATCCCAGGGTCAAGCATTCAATGAAGACACGCCATGGCGCTGCAGTAACCCCACACACATGGGCCCACAAGGCTCCAGTTCCTCTCCCTCCAGAGGCATAAGCACTAAAATATATAACTAGAACTTTCCACAAGTCAAGTGCTGGGCAGAGTCAGAGCAAACAGGAGGCTGATGTGCTGGAGTCTTTGCCTGGCAACGTGCAAGACAGCTGTGCATCCAGATTTCCCCCAGTGCCCACTCAAGAGCCCAGGTGAAAAAGTCGAATTCCAGATAGCCAGAATGGGTTTTGCAGGCCAGATATTGGCTCTCAGGTCAGCACAGGTGGGAACCAAACCTCTGGTCACAGGGACTCAGGCCCCAGACAGGCTTGACAACATAATCAGTGTTATGCATCCCAGCTACAGAGTAGGGGCTGGACCCCCTGCCCTGAAGGTCTGGGAGGCAGGCCAGGTACTTCCTTTCCTCCTATAGAGAGGACTCTGGTCAGATGGCAGAGCCTGTTCCTGCTGGTCAGATGGCAGAACCTGGCCCTGCTGGTCAGATGGCAGAACCTGGCCCTGCTGGTCAGATGGCAGAGCCCGGTCCTGCTGGTCAGATGGCAGAGCCTGTTCCTGCTGGTCAGAGGCAGAGCCTGGCCCTGCTGGTCAGAGGCAGAGCCTGGCCCTGCTGGTCAGAGGCAGAACCTGGCCCTGCTGGTCAGAGGCAGAGCCTGGTCCTGCTGGTCAGATGGCAGAGCCCGGTCCTGCTGGTCAGATGGCAGAGCCTGTTCCTGCTGGTCAGATGGCAGAACCTGGCCCTGCTGGTCAGATGGCAGAGCCCGGTCCTGCTGGTCAGATGGCAGAGCCTGTTCCTGCTGGTCAGAGGCAGAGCCTGGCCCTGCTGGTCAGAGGCAGAGCCTGGTCCTGCTGGTCAGAGGCAGAGCCTGGTCCTGCTGGTCAGATGGCAGAGCCTGGCCCTGCTGGTCAGATGGCAGAGCCTGGCCCTGCAGGGACTAGAGCAGAAATGACCCTAATGAGGATACTGGTTCTAGATGTTTCAAAAAGTTTCCTCAGAAAGCTGGACATAGTATCATATACCTGTAACCCAGCCCTCATACAGCTGAAGCAGGAGGATTGCTGTGAGTTTAAGGCCAACCTGGATTACAGAGCAAGACCCTGACTTAAAAGAGACACATACACTCCCAGGATAGTAAAGTAGAAATAAACACAGGACAGGAAGCAGGCAGAGGGCAGTTCATCTGGTGTCACTTTCCTGGAGCCTGTGCAAGCACTCAGGCTGCGTGCCAACTGCACTGTGGGTCAGCTGGGCACTGTGTGGCTGGACTGACTCTTATCCTAGTCAGTGCCCATTCAGTGTGTGTCCATGGGATCCAGGTAGGGGTGGGCTCGCCATCTCTGGACAGACAATGCGCTCACCTCCCAGGTTGCCTCATGCATGTAAGATGGCTGAGCCAAGGGTGGCAAGCAGTGCGGCTAGGTCTGCAAGACACTAGGCTCTGCTGTGAAACACAGAGCATACGGTGGTGCACGCTTTTAATCCCTGCACTTGGGAGGCAGGCGGGTCTCTAATTTTTAGGCTAGGCAGTTTATATAGTGAGTTCCTGGTAAATTAGAGCCACATAGGAGATCCTACCTAAAAAGGAAAACAAAAAGTATAAAAAAGCAAAATCTCCAGCTCCAGGTAAAGCAGAAGCTTCCGGTCTGCCAAGCCAGCTGCCAGGACGGACAGGTCTGTCTGTGCACCTGAGAGAGGTGAACTGTTTTGTCTTAGAAGAGAGATACTTTTTATTGTCAAAGACTCAAAAGACAGAAAAGCTCAAAAGGTACAGATGCTCACCTACGAAGCCCAGATGTAGTTCACTAACAGACACTTAACCATTAAGTCTGGGTTCTAGCAGCAGCAAAGCCAAGCGGGCTTTAACCTGTGCCACGTGCAGTGCAGCTACAGGTCCTTGGCCCGTCTGTCAGAGGTGCTGACTGGCCAGTCTTCATGAACACTCCCTACATACTCAGGCCCTGAGGACAGGGCTGAACGTTGTGAGAGGTCCTCCCAGGAGCAGGAGCCTCCTGCTCCTGCCCTTAGGAAATGGTCACAGGAGGAAAGGGTGTTGCGGGGGGGGGGGGGGGGGGGAATGGGGGGTGCTGTTGTTTGTTTCCAGAGCCCAGATTTCTGTGTGCTGGGGGTGGGGGAGGTCCAGGGTCACTTGAGAATATGTGGGCCCATGGCCACACAGACCTCTTACACTGCAGTCAGGACCCAACACAGTTGTTGCTGCCGGCTAGGGCAAGGTCACTCACTATGGAGGGCCTGCTGGTCTGTATAGGCCCCTGCAAAGAACAGAGAGTCCCCCATGGGCTGTTGATTGTGATGTGACCAACCCTGGGCACACACCCACCTCCTCTTCCCGTGTTCCTAACATACCTGTTTTCTGCCTCTTGTCTGTAGAGTGCCCAGCACCTCCAGGAGCCAGCTGCTTCCGAAAGGTCAGCCGGAGCCCTGGCCCCACGCATAGGGCCTTTGCTGTCAAAGGGCTAAAGATGGAACCTCAGCCAAAAGCCACACACCCCAGACCTGGCAAGTCCCACCCGGCTAAACCTACAAACTGCCAGCGCCAGCGGCACTCTAGGGTCCGCAACTACAACCTCAAGGACTAAGTCTCAGTCCCCTGCATGCCCGCCCCTCCCGCCCCCCGCAGTCCATCCACCTTGGTGCTTAGGGCCTGTGCTTGTACACATTGGGAACGAGGGTACACATGGCATACAGGTGGGCTGTGAGCACAGGGCAGACTCCCAAATGATGGCCTTTCTGATGCTACCAAGCCATTAAAACATCCTCCATTTGCTTTGCCGGCAGAGTTGTCTGTCTTGTCCTACATGGGGACGCAGTGTCAACAAGCATGCTAGAGCCTGGGCTGGCCCCTACTGACCATGTCACTGACCCCGTGTCCTCTACAACCTGGTGAGGAGACTAAGTGGCCACCTACAAAGAACACTGTGTGAGAGGTCCTCCCAGGAGCAAGAGCCTGGCCAGGGGAAGCCCCCTCAGCCTCAGGTACCACAGAACACCCCTCACGCTCTTCCGAAAAGCTCACGAGCCCTGCCCACGGCAGAATGTAAAGATAGCCGTGGCCTGGCTGAGGGGCTGGACGCTGCTGTGTCCCCCTTAATCGTGACTCCTGCACCTTCATTTTGCACCTGTGTAACATACTGTGATTCCTGGCTGACTGGCTCACGGGTGTGGGCCAGACAAACGTCACAGGAAAAGCCACACTGAGTAATGTGGCCTTGGATGCCGGTTGAGAGTCTCTGCAGCCCACTCGTGCTGTGTGTTTGCAGGGAGGCTTCTCTCCAGGTGCTTATGCCAGGAGCCATGGGACAGCTTCCCAACAGCCCACCTAGGAACACTGTGCTTCCAACCAGCATGGGCTGTGTCTGACAAGTAGCTTTGCAACTTCCATTGGTGAAAAGATGAGCAGAGATGTCCTGCTCTGACCGGGGTGTCCTTCTCTGTGGACAGGCCCAGACTCTGCCTGCAAGCCCGCTGCTACCCTGAGGCCCTGACAGCTACAGAGGCAGGGCTCAGGCACCTTTCAGAAGGAACCCGAGTGGACAGCCAAGTTGGAGAAGCTAGAAGTCAGGGTTAACACCCAAGGCTGAGGCTCTGGCACCCTTTTGCATCTAGGCTTTTTGAGGCGCTAAGCTATAGAGAGGCAGTCTAGGACCACTGACACCTCACCACAACCCCCCACCCCCAACAAGGCCATCGCCCCATAAGGTGTCGCTTTAGTGGCCTGGGCCTTAAGTGGAAGGGCAGCAGGGAAGAAAGCAACCTCTCTGGGCACTCAGGAGGCCCTGAGCAGCCTGTCTCTTTTTGGTCGGTGGGTTTTGTCATCTCCCGTCCCCAAATTCGATAACCCTTTCCAAAGAGGAATTTAAAGGGAGGAAGGAAGAGGGTCCCGGAAGCTAGCATCTCAGGAGGCGCGCAGCAGCTCCTTTGTTCCCACCATGCGGGGGAGGGGAGGTATCCCGCTCGCCAGATGGCCGCGCCTGGACACCGCGCGGACTCCGAGACCGCCGCACGCACTCTTGCGTTCCCGATCCGGCCCACTGCTCCCGTCCCTGCCTGCACCCCGGTCTCCAAGAAGGCCACAGAGAGGGTGGGTGTCCGAGAAAGCCGGGCCACGATGACCGGTAGTAACCCCGCCGGAGGCGCCCTCCGCCAGGGTCAACGACCGCGCTTGCGCGGGCCCCGCGAAGCTCCGTGCCGCTGTTGCCGGCCCATCACCCTATTGCCTAGCAACGCCCACCCGCGCGCCGCCATTGGGCCGTCACGAATGGCCTCGGTGCCCAATTGGTCTCGATGTGGAGCTGGCCACGCCCCTCGGCTCCGCGCGCGCTACGATCATGGCGTGGAGTCGCGGCGACGTGGGCCTGTCCCCCGCGTGGCCCGGTGTCCTCCTCAGTGCAGTCCCCAATGTGACCAAGCACTCCCGTTCCACACTGCGCGCGCACAGCGCACACCTGGCCCCGGCCGCGGGGGCTTGGGGGGGGCACAGAAACGAGGGCGTCGGGATGGAACCCGCGTGGCCTGCGCGAGGCTGGGGGCGGGGACGGAAGCGGGCGGGGGATGCGCGCGCCCGCTCAGGGTCCCGGCTGGGGGCGGCGCGCGCGGGCATCACCCCACCGGCGGCGGCGCGCCGGGTCCCGGGGCGCAGCCCCGACGCTCATTGGCCTGGGCGGCGCAGCCAAGCTGTCAGCCCATGTGGCGTGGCCGCGCGGGGATGGCCGCGGTTTAAATAGCGCCGGCGCGGCCTAGAGGGAGCCAGAGAGACGGCAGCGGTGTCCCATCCAGTTCGCCTGCCGCGCTCCGCGCTTCTCGTCTGCCTCCAGAGCCCAGTCAGGTACGCCGCTGTGGGCCGGGGTCCGGGGCGGCAGCCCGGTGTCGGGTTGCCGCGGCTCGGGCGGGAGGACATGCGGGCGCCGATCCTCAGGACCCCTGCGCTCACAAAAGCGCCGCCGCGCCCCTCCGACGGCCAACCACCCGGCTGCGCGCCGCGGTCCGGCCGAGAGGGGCGCGGGAGGGGTGTGCGGAGAGCCAGCGCGGCGGGCCGCTGTCACGTGGGCGCCGCGCCAGCCGGGTGCAGGAGGCCGGGCGCCGCGTGGATGGGGCCGGGGCCTCCGCTCGCGCTGGGGGCCTTTGGCAGGGCGCGGGAGGCCGCGGTGGTACCCGCCAGCTTGGAGAGGCCAGATGCGGGTCTGGGTGCGCACGAGGCCCCTGGGGCCTCAGCGGAAGTCATCAACCCATCCAGGCCTCGCCCCGCAAGGTGGTGCGGAAGCCTCTACGCTGCACTACGGCTGCCTGTAAAGCCTGCACTGTCCCGGGCAAGTGCCTTAGGGACCCGAGGACCTAGCAAGGCCCTTGTGTTGCCTCGGCCGGGTCACAAGGTGTTCAGCCAAGAGGCGAGAGGCTTCTTCCTGCCCCTGCTCCGCACCCAGCGGATCTTGCTGGAGGGGTCCTTTGGCCCCGCCAGGCCGGGGCACCCGGTAGTAGTCGGGCCTGTTCCCTCTGAGTCCTTACCAAGCCTGAGCAGCTATGGCTCTCCACCCCCACCACGGGATGGAGGCACACACTCTGGAAAGGCATGGAAGGGTCAGGCCTGGTCGAGTGCCGGTACCCTGAGAGGGAACAAAACCTCAGAAATAGCTATCAGTGCAGAGAGAGACCTAGCACCCAGCCCGCCCAGTGACTTACCCCGGTAGTTTCCCCCTAGGGGTTTTCTGAGCACTTTTCTCTTAGAAAGTCAGGGCAGGCACTAGCTACCTGTGGATTCAGGGCGGCTGTGGCTGGGACCGACCCTTGTGTGTGGCCCACTGTGCTACCTTCCCCACAGAGAAGAGCCATGGAGGAGGTGGTGATAGCCGGCATGTCGGGCAAGTTGCCCGAGTCAGAGAACCTGCAGGAGTTCTGGGACAACCTCATTAACGGTGTGGACATGGTCACAGACGATGACAGGCGGTGGAAGGCTGGTGAGTGTCCCCTCAGGGCTGAGGCAGTTCCGAACACAGGGCCTGATGTAAAGGACAGGTGGCTTGCTTGGGTCCCGAACGGAGGACACCAAAGGCGACTGATGTCCTGCCTGCAGCCTATGCCCCCAGCTGGCACATGGCACTTAGAATGCTGCTGGCTTGACTCTCACACCCAACGGGCTCCAACGAGCAGCTCTACCTGATGGGCAAGAGTGAGTCAGCAGTGTGAGGCCGGCCTGGCCAGCCTCTTATCAGGCAGAGGGTCTCCCGGCCAGGCTGGGGTCAGCAGGGGGTGGCCACCAGCCTCACCTCCAGGAGCTTCCACTTTGGGTCACCACACACGGGTGGATGTTTTGGGACCCCTCTTTAGCAGTGAGGCCACCAGCCAGTTCTTTCTGGGAGCCTTCCCTGGCTTCAGGGGCTATGATGTTCCACAGGGCTCTATGGTCTGCCCAAGCGGTCTGGAAAGCTGAAGGACCTGTCCAAGTTCGACGCCTCCTTCTTTGGGGTCCACCCCAAGCAGGCACACACAATGGATCCCCAGCTCCGGCTGCTCTTGGAAGTCAGCTATGAGGCCATTGTGGACGGAGGTGGGTCACTGGAGTGTCACTGCTCTTCTTGAACATGCTGCACTGGGGGCTGGGGAGAGCACTTGTCTGGTGTGCACAGGAACCTGGGTGTCATCCCCAGCACTGTAAACAAGACAAGCAATGATATCTCTTAGGCTTTGAGGTCAGAGAAAGGCATGGCACAGGCCTCTCTGGCTGTGTCCCCAACCCCGATGTAGGGCCATTGGTTCTGGAGGCGGGGGCCCTGAGCAGGCCATGGTTTCACAACTGCACACTAGCAGTGTCCCAGGCGCGCCCTGTTACCCCAGTTTCCTCACTCCCTGATGTCTGGCTGGTCTTGGGCTAAGGGTGGGGCTTACAGTAGGTAGCTCTGCCTGCGGAGGCTCAGCCTCAAGCTTTGGCAGCAACCCTGTCCACTGGCAGTCTCTTATGGATCCTGCTACTTGGGACATTGAAGTGTCCCCGGGGATAGAAGGCCCCACACTGGGCAGCCAGCGTAGGCTGGTGGGGGCCGGGTGAGCTTCAGGTTGGCGGATGCTAACTGGCCTGATACTTGATAATGTAAGGCCACCCCGGGGTCGGGTTAAGGCCAGGGATCACAGGACTTTGGGAGCCTCAGAGGTGAAAATTCAGGTCGCCGCCACCAGCACCTTGGGCCTGTCTGCCCAGGCTCTGTTAAAGACTGGGCATAGCTCCCTGGGGGTTACCCACTGCCCTCTGCTTTCTCAGCTTGGACACTTGGCCTTTGTGTCCTGTATCTCCTTATCTCAGCCTGTCCCAAGCCAAGCTGCCCTTGGCACTAGAGGACTCATTGGCCAGCAGGCTCTTGAGACCCAGCAGTGACACCAGAGGCCAAGGGAGTTGCCTTTGGACAATGCTGTCCTCTGTGCTTCCTGTGGCCTCCATGGCTGCTGCGTGACCCAGACCTCTGAGGGCCACTATGCCCTCTAATGGTGCCCGTCCCGCCCAAACCCATGTGGCTGTTGCTACCCTGGCAGGCATCAACCCGGCTTCACTCCGAGGAACAAGCACTGGTGTCTGGGTGGGCGTGAGTGGATCCGAGGCATCAGAGGCCCTGAGCAGAGACCCCGAGACACTTCTAGGCTATAGCATGGTGGGCTGCCAGCGAGCCATGATGGCCAACCGGCTCTCCTTCTTCTTTGACTTCAAAGGTGGGTTTTTCTCCCAGCCGTGGGCATGGGCCCAACTATGTGTGCGCACCCACCTAGGCAGCCCTTTGGACTGGACATCCTCGGTCCCGGGGAAGCCTAAAGGGGTTGCTCAGGCCCTTCCCTTCCCCTGTGGGGGGTTTAGGATCTGTCCTGAGGCACCAGCACCTGCTTTATGCCTGTGCCCGTGCCCCCAGGACCCAGCATTGCCCTGGACACAGCCTGCTCCTCCAGCCTGCTGGCACTGCAGAACGCCTACCAGGCCATCCGCAGCGGGGAGTGCCCCGCTGCCCTTGTGGGCGGCATCAATGTGCTGCTGAAGCCCAACACCTCAGTGCAGTTCATGAAGCTGGGCATGCTCAGCCCTGATGGCACCTGCAAGTCCTTCGACGACGCGGGTAAGACTGGCCTGGGTAGGGCCCTTGGGCTCTGCAGCCTGTGCCCAGTGTGTGCGGCCACCAGAGCACCTGGCTGAGGTGTCGGTCTGCCCTAGGCAATGGGTACTGTCGCTCCGAGGCCGTTGTGGTAGTTCTGCTGACCAAGAAGTCCCTGGCCCGGCGCGTCTATGCCACTGTACTGAATGCTGGCACCAACACAGATGGCTGCAAGGAGCAAGGTGGGCACGTGGGGAAAGAGCGTGGGTCGTAAGAATCGGGGATGTGGAGTGTGTAGGGCTTAATACCGCACGCCCTCTACCTCAGGTGTGACGTTCCCCTCTGGAGAAGCTCAGGAGCAGCTCATCCACTCGCTGTATCGGCCAGCCGGCCTGGCCCCGGAGTCCCTTGAGTATATTGAAGCCCACGGCACAGGCACCAAGGTGAAAGCCCTTCCTGGGGCTTTCCTCTACCCTCAATAGGGTGTCACCTGGTTGCACCCTTAACTTACTCTGTCCCCTGCAGGTGGGTGACCCCCAGGAACTGAACAGCATTGTGCGAGCCCTGTGTGCCTCCCGCCAGAGCCCTCTGTTAATTGGATCCACCAAATCCAACATGGGACACCCTGAGCCTGCCTCTGGGCTGGCAGCCCTGGCCAAGGTGAGCAGGTTGTGCTCCCTGAACAGGGTCCCTGCCACATGGCTAGCTGCATGCTGTGCCCACCATTTGCCGACCTCGGAGCTCCTGCCTGCCTACTAACTAACCCTTTGGCTGTGCCATGGCTCAAATGCAGGAAGAATGGGGCTACCCTCATGGCACATCCTGTGGTCAGTGTGCTGAGTTGTGTAGCTTCTGGCCAAAAGGAACACTTGGCTACGGAAAGGATGGGACAGTTCTGAGGAAATGTCCAGGCAGCCAGGTCCAGTAAAATGCCTCCTTCGGGGGCGAGTCATCACGGGGGTCACGGGGTTGGGGAGTGAGCCAGCATCAGCATCAGCTCTGGTGTGCCCATTCCTGCTGGGTGACCCTGCACACCTGCCTGTCCATTTGTAGGGACTTTCAGCTTGTTTCTATGTTGGCAGACTTGTGTGGTTGTTTGGGCTTCTGGGGCTGGGCCTGGCTTGGGGGTTTGTGTTCAGGTATACAGACCCTCAACTTGGGGACCACCCCCCCCCCCCCCAGGTGAGGACACAAGACCAGAGGAGACTTGAGTCTTTGTGCCCAGAACACACAGAACACGGGCCTGTGGTGGTAGTGTTCACACCTGGCTGGGTCAACTGTCCACTAATCGTGCATTTTCGCTACAGGTGCTGCTATCCCTGGAACATGGGGTTTGGGCCCCCAACCTGCATTTCCACAACCCCAACCCTGAAATCCCAGCACTTCTTGATGGGCGCCTGCAGGTGGTAGACAAACCCCTGCCTGTTCACGGTGGCAACGTGGGCATCAACTCTTTTGGCTTTGGAGGTGCCAACGTTCACATCATCCTCCAACCCAACACGCAGCAGGCCCATGCGCCTGCCCCACATGCCGCACTGCCCCGTGTGCTGCAGGCCAGTGGGCGCACCATGGAGGCAGTGCAGGGCCTGCTGGAGCAGGGCCGCCAGCACAGCCAGGACTTGGCCTTCGTGAACATGCTCAACAACATCGCAGTGGCCCCGACAGCTGCCATGCCCTACAGGGGCTACGCCGTACTCGGGGTTGAGGGAGCTGTGCAGGAAGTGCAGCAAGTGTCTGCCAGCAAGCGTCCAGTCTGGTTCATCTGCTCCGGTGAGCCTCCCCCACCCCTGTGCTCCCTGACTGGCCCTCATCAGAGGGGGAGGTGGGGCGGGGGGGGGTCCCCTGTTCTTGAGGGTGAGGCTGGTAGGTGGCCATGCTGTGGCCCTGATAAGCTTTCTGGGACAGGAATGGGCACACAGTGGCGTGGGATGGGGCTGAGCCTCATGCGCCTGGACAGCTTCCGTGAGTCTATCCTGCGCTCTGATGAGGTTGTGAAGCCATTGGGAGTGAAAGTCTCAGACCTTCTGCTCAGCACGGATGAGAATACCTTTGACGACATCGTGAATGCCTTTGTGAGCCTCACTGCCATACAGGTATGTCACGTGCATGGTGCTGGGATCGTGGTACACTCTTGTGTCGAGGTCTTGCCTTCCTCAGAAGCAAGAAGCCATACTCAACAGTCACACAGTGCTGGCTCTGTCCACTGTGGGTGCCAACACGTGCCCTTCAGTGGGCAGAGCTTCACACTGGGCATGACATTAGGGAAGGGTAGGGCTTTGCAACAGTCTTGACACAGAGGTCCCTGAGAGAGGCTTGGTGTGCTGGGCCTTCCGTTCGGGCTTGTCAGGCTAGTGATCCAGGGCCTGTGTGACATGGCCTATGTCCCCACTCCCCAGATCGCCCTCATAGACCTGCTGACTGCTGTGGGGCTGAAACCGGACGGCATCATTGGGCACTCCTTGGGAGAGGTTGCCTGTGGCTATGCGGATGGCTGTCTCTCCCAGAGAGAGGCTGTGCTTGCAGCCTACTGGAGAGGCCAGTGCATCAAGGAGGCCCACCTCCCACCTGGATCCATGGCAGCTGTGGGTAGGTACCCTCCCAGGGTCTCCAACCTCATTAGGCACCGGGATCTTCCTGGAAGGGGTTTCTGACCTGGGTCCTTCAAAAGAACCAACTGTCTTGGCTTCAAGGGGAGAGGTCACTCTGCCCAGATTGTCTTTATAGGAGGCTTCAGTTGTGCTGAGCCCACGGGCCTGTGTAAGGTATGAAAACACTATACGCGTGAGATGAGGGTCAAGGGGCTGAGGAGAGCTACCTACTCACCCTGAGTGTTCACTGCCCAGCTCCTCCACTGTTTACCCCTCATGCCCCTCAGGTGTCATTTCTGAGGTGACACCTGGCTCCTATTCTAACTTGTCACCTCCTCTTGAGATTAGACGTGCCGGGTGGGGGTTGAACGTGCCCTGGGAAGGCCAAGTGCTGAGGCAGTCACTATGCCATCTCTTGACAACTCACCAGCACCGTGGGCCCAGGTGGTGCTCATGGCAGAATCCTCCCTGGTCTGGGAGGCTAGGCTGGGCTGCAGCCAGTTCTGAGGCCTGCCGCTCTGCCTGCAGGTTTGTCCTGGGAGGAGTGTAAGGAACGCTGTCCGGCTGGTGTGGTGCCTGCCTGCCACAACTCTGAGGACACTGTGACCATCTCTGGACCTCAGGTGCGCCCTGCAACCATAGCAGGACTTCTGTCCCCTGCATTTTGCTCTGGCCCTACCTGGGAGGCAAGGCCTCCTCAGTCTGTGTCTACCAAGTCCTAAAGGGCCCAGCTGGTGAGCTACACTTGTCCCAGGCCCTCAGGGTGAGACCTAAGCTGGGTGGACTCTACCTGACCAGGGAGAGCCAGTGCAGGCCCCTCTGACACTGGCCTTAATGCCTGCAGGCTACAGTGAGCGAGTTTGTGGCTCAGCTGAAGCAGGAAGGTGTGTTTGCCAAGGAAGTGCGGACCGGCGGCCTGGCCTTCCACTCGTATTTCATGGAAGGCATCGCCCCCACGCTGCTGCAGGCTCTCAAGAAGGTGAGTGGCTGGCCACAGCTGGACCTACGGGCACGGGGACTTGACTTCACTTGCTAACCAAGCTCCTGTGTGCAGGTGATCCGGGAGCCAAGGCCTCGCTCAGCTCGCTGGCTCAGCACCTCCATCCCTGAGGCCCAGTGGCAGAGCAGCCTGGCCCAAACGTCTTCTGCCGAATACAACGTCAACAACCTGGTGAGCCCTGTGCTCTTCCAGGAGGCACTGTGGCACATCCCTGAGCACGCCGTGGTGCTGGAGATTGCACCCCACGCACTGTTGCAGGTGAGCACCCCGGGCCACCTGGGTCACTGGAGAGGGAGAGGGTGAGGGCGGCACGGACAAGGTCAGAGCCTGGCCCCTCTCTGCCTTGCTAGGCTGTCCTGAAGCGAGGTGTGAAATCCACCTGCACCATCGTCCCTCTGATGAAGAGGGACCATAAAGATAACCTGGAGTTCTTCCTCACCAACCTCGGCAAGGTGCACCTCACAGGGTAGGTCTCCGCTTTTCCGCTGCTGCCATGGGGCCCACACCTCCCCCCATGACAGGGCTGCTGTTGGCCCAGCTCACTTCTGTCCCTCAGTCTTGAGGACTTAAGACAAAAATGGGGCAAAAGGTGTTTCAGATCTTAGGGCCAGGTGTGTTACTCACTCTCCCTTTTCACCAGCGTCGATGTCAACCCTAATGGCCTGTTCCCACCTATGGCGTTCCCGGTCCCCCGGGGAACTCCTCTCATCTCCCCTCACATCAAGTGGGACCACAGTCAGACTTGGGATGTCCCAGCTGCTGAAGACTTCCCCAATGGCTCCAGCTCCTCGTCTGCTACAGTCTACAGTATCGGTGAGCCAGGCCTCGTGGTGGTGGTGGTGGTGGTGGTGGTGGTGGCGGCGGCGGCGGCGGTGGCGGCGGCGGCGGGCTCCTCCCCAGGCCAGTGGGCCAGTGCTGAGGCCTTCGTCCCTCACAGATGCCGGTCCCGAGTCACCTGACCACTACCTGGTAGACCACTGCATTGATGGCCGCGTCATCTTCCCTGCCACTGGCTACCTGTGTCTGGTGTGGAAGACGCTGGCTCGCAGCTTGAGCCTGTCCTTAGAAGAGACTCCTGTGGTGTTTGAGGACGTGACACTTCATCAGGCCACCATACTGCCCAAGACAGGTACGAGGCGCCTTTCGTGGGAGCTGCTGAAGTTGTCATGACTTTGATCTGATACCCCCACCCCCTTTCCCCGCAGGAACTGTGTCTCTGGAGGTGCGGCTGCTAGAGGCCTCCCATGCCTTTGAAGTGTCTGAGAACGGCAACCTGATCGTGAGTGGTGAGTGTGACCTGGCTGGGCCTGTGGGGCTGGCCCAGCTCCTCCTAGCCTTCCCCAGGCTCAGGCCCTCCGGTTGCCCTGTCTCCTACAGGGAAAGTGTCCCAGTGGGAAGACCCTAACTCCAAGTTCTTTGACCACCCGGAAGACCTGAGCCCCCCCGAGTCCACACCTGTCTCCTGCTTGACCCAGACAGAAGTGTACAAGGAGCTGCGGCTGCGTGGCTATGATTACGGCCCTCAGTTCCAGGGCATCTATGAGGCCAGCCTTGAAGGTGGGTGTTGGCACCCCAGAGTCAGGGAGCGTGACTACCAGGGGCACCTCCTGCTGGGGGGGCTCTGGAGCAGGTGGGCCTGTGTGCTGACCAGCCCCTCTGCTGCAGGTGAGCAGGGCAAGCTGCTCTGGAAAGACAACTGGGTGACCTTCCTGGACACAATGCTACAGGTGTCCATTCTGGGTGCCAGCCAGCAGAGTCTGCGGCTACCTACCCGTGTGACTGCCATCCACATCGACCCTGCGACCCACCTGCAGAGGGTGTACACGCTGGAGGGGGAGACCCAAGGTAGCTCTGGCCCTCGCGTTACGCACCTGAGTCCTGGGCTGGGCATTACCTACACTAACCAGTGTGTCTCTATAGTGGCGGATGTGAAAACTAGCTCCTGTCTGGGCAGCACGGTGTCTGGCGGTGTCCGCATCTCCAGACTACACACCACAGCGGCCCCACGGCGGCAGCAGGAACAGCTTGTTCCCACCTTGGAGAAATTCGTCTTCACACCCCACGTGGAGGCCGGGTGCCTGTCTGAGAATGCCACCCTGCAGAGAGAGCTGCAGCTGTGCAAGGGTGAGGGAGCCCCTTCTCTGTGGGACTGTGTGGACCTTGGGGTTGGTGAGAGGGGAGCCTTCCCTCGGTGGGCTCGCACCTCAGCTGGGCGCAGCTTTGCACTGCGTCCCTTCCTCCGGTTGCTGTCTCTCCAGCTGTTGGCTTATCCTGCGGGCCAGCCGGGTAGATAGGTGGCTGGAAGCCTTGGAGAACATAGGCCTTCTCCCGCTCCCAGGTCTGGCACAGGCTCTGCAGAGCAAGGCCCCCCAGCAGGGGCTGAAGACGGCAGTGCCTGGGCTGGAGGAGCCCCCACAGCATGCGCTACCTCAGCTGCTGGCAGCTGCTTGCCAGCTGCAGCTCAACGGGACCCTGCAGCTGGAGTTGGGCGAGGCCCTGGCTCAAGAAAGGCTCCTACTGCCGGAAGACCCTCTGATCAGTGGCCTCCTCAACTCCCAGGCACTCAAGGCCTGCGTAGACATGGCCCTGGAGAACCTGACTGGTCTCAAGATGAAGGTGGTGGAGGTGGGTGCTGGAGAGGTGGGCAGGCCCTGTGCATGGGTCCAGGGCAAAGCAGGCAGCCAGGGTGTAGCAGGTCACTGTGGTGCTCTGGTCCACTGTGAATGATCATGGGAGAATTTCACCCCTCGCCACCCAGAAGACTTCTGGGGAGAATCCTGGGGGGCCTTGGGCTCCATGCAAGCTGGGACATTGTAGACAGACTCCAGAGGAGAGTGGAGTAGAGCAACTGGGGGGGGGTGTGCTCCTGGCTGCCACTGCCACAGGACTGAGCAGCGGGGTGCAGGCCCAGCCTCCGAGGCTTTGCTGTTTCCTAGAGGCAACAGAACTAAGATGCGCCCCCTACCCCAGGTGCTGGCCGGAGAAGGTCACTTGTACACGCGTATCCCGGCCCTGCTCAGCACCCAGCCTATGCTACAGCTGGAGTATACCGCCACCGACCGCCTCCCCCAGTCCCTGCAGGATGTCCAGGCCAAGCTGCAGCAGCACGACGTTGCCCAGGCACAGTGGAACCCTTCCGATCCTGCTCCCAACAACCTGGGTGCACTTGACCTTCTGGTGTGCAACTGTTCAGTGGCCACTCTGGAGGATCCGGCCTTGGCCCTGGGCAACATGGCAGCCGCCCTCAAGGAAGGTGGTTTCCTGTTAATGCACACAGTGCTCAAAGGTCATGTCCTTGGGGGGACCTTGGCCTGCCTCCCCTCTGAGGTGCAGCCTGGGCTGAGCCTCCTAAGCCAGGTACTGCAGCTAGTGCCCCAGGGCAGGAGAGGGCTGGGTGTGGCTCAGCCAGCTCAGCACTTACAAGACTCCATATACATAGGAAGAGTGGGAGAGCCTGTTCTCACAAAAGGCACTGCGTCTGGTGGGCCTTAAAAAGTCGTTCTACGGGACTGCGCTCTTCCTGTGCCGCCGCAGAGCCACCCTGCAGGACAGCCCTGTCTTCCTGCCTGTGGAGGACACCAGCTTCCAGTGGGTGGACTCTCTGAAGGTCAGGGCCTGGGGCTGGGCACCTTCCTTGCCCTGGCACGTGACCCTCCTGGAGGCTGACCTTTCTTTGCTCTGCAGAGCACTCTGGCCACATCTTCCTCCCAGCCTGTGTGGCTAACAGCCATGGATTGCCCCATCTCGGGTGTGGTGGGCTTGGTGAACTGCCTCCGCAAAGAGCCTGGTGGACACCGGATTCGGTAGGAGATGCCCTGAGTGATGCTGTTCCTCCCTCCCTCCCTCCCTCCCTCCCCTCCACCCTTGGTATCCTTACCACCTCTGTCCCCACAGGTGTATCCTGCTGTCCAACCTCAGCAGCACATCTCATGTCCCCAAGTTGGACCCTGGCTCCTCAGAGCTACAGAGTGTGCTGGAGAGTGACCTGGTGATGAACGTGTACCGCGACGGCGCCTGGGGCGCATTCCGTCACTTCCTGTTAGAGCCGGGTAAGCCCATCGCTGCCCTGTACCTGCCTGGCCAAGGAGGGAGTCGGGGACGAGGAGCCTGGCCGGGTAGCCCTGTGGCATCCTTGCTTCCTTTCACCCTCAGACAAGCCCGAGGAGCAGACGGCACACGCCTTTGTAAATGTGCTTACCCGAGGCGACCTTGCCTCCATCCGCTGGGTCTGCTCGCCCCTCAAACACGCGCAGCCCGCCAAAGCAGGGGCGCAGCTCTGCACGGTCTACTACGCCTCGCTCAACTTCCGGGACATCATGTTGGCCACGGGCAAGCTGTCCCCAGACGCCATTCCAGGTGCCACTCAGGGTGGGGTGAGAAGGAAGTCCTGACGCCAGCTCCTGGGGAGGAGAGGGTTCCCCAGCACCAGGGCCTACACTCGGACCCTGCACCCTGACAACCCTCAGTGCAGACAGGAGCCTCTCCTCTGTCTGCCCACAGGTAAATGGGCCAGCCGGGACTGCATGCTCGGCATGGAATTCTCAGGCCGCGACAGGTGTGGCCGGCGCGTAATGGGGCTGGTGCCTGCAGAAGGCCTGGCCACCTCAGTCCTGTTGTCACCAGACTTCCTCTGGGATGTACCCTCCAGCTGGTGAGCAGGCTGGGCTACAGTCGGGGGCGTAATATGATCTTAGTTGGTGACCAGATGGAGTTGACCCTGTGCTGTTCCCTCAGGACCCTGGAGGAGGCAGCGTCTGTGCCCGTCGTCTACACCACTGCCTACTACTCCCTCGTAGTGCGTGGGCGGATTCAGCCTGGGGAGACCGTGCTCATCCACTCAGGCTCAGGTGGTGTGGGCCAGGCAGCCATCTCCATTGCCCTGAGTCTGGGCTGCCGAGTCTTCACCACTGTGGGTAAGCCTCCCCCCGTCCCCCACCGCTGCCACCCAGCCCCTCCCAGGCCCTCAGACCTTCGTGAGCTCGGTGGCCCAACCTCACTCTGTCCTCTCGCGCAACAGGCTCTGCCGAGAAGCGAGCGTACCTCCAGGCCAGGTTCCCTCAGCTCGATGACACCAGCTTTGCTAACTCGCGAGACACGTCATTTGAGCAGCATGTGTTACGACACACTGGTGGCAAAGGTAAGTACCCACCTGGACCACTGCCGAGAGTGGGCGCGCAGTCAGCCCAGCCTCTGGACAAAGGTGTGGATGACCAGGACAACCTGTTTGCCACCACAGGGGTCGACCTGGTCCTCAACTCCCTGGCAGAAGAGAAGCTACAGGCCAGCGTGCGGTGCCTGGCTCAGCATGGCCGCTTCTTAGAGATCGGCAAATTTGATCTTTCTAACAACCACCCACTGGGTATGGCTGTGGTCCTGGGGCGGGTGGGGGCCAGTGTTGGGCACAGATGTCCACCAGCGAACGTGACTCCCATCTCCTGCTCAGGCATGGCTGTCTTCCTGAAGAACATCACTTTCCATGGGATCCTGCTGGACGCACTTTTTGAGGAGGCCAGCAGCAGCTGGCGGGAGGTCTCAGCGCTGCTGCAGGCTGGCATCCGCGACGGGGTTGTGAAACCCCTCAAGTGCACAGTGTTCCCCAAGGCCAAGGTGGAAGACGCCTTCCGCTACATGGCTCAGGGGAAGCATATTGGCAAAGTCCTTGTCCAGGTGAGGTGAGGCCCTCGGGTGCTCACTCCGGCTGGCTTGTTAGCGTGGCATGCATGGCGCCTGTGTTGGGCTTAGAGGGCAACTTGTCGGGGTTGATTCCCTCTACCACGTGGGCCCCAGGGCTCAGGCTCAGGTCATCAGGCGTGCCACATGCTCCTTTCCCTCCTGTCCTTGGGTTGCGTCTGAGCCACAGCCGCTTACGTGCAGGTGCGGGCAGAGGAGCCAGAGGCTGTGTTGCCAGGGGCCCAGCCCACCGTGATCTCCGCCATCTCCAAGACCTTCTGCCCGGCCCATAAGAGTTACATCATCACTGGTGGCCTAGGTGGCTTTGGCCTGGAGCTGGCCCGGTGGCTTATGCTTCGGGGGGCCCAGAAGCTTGTGCTGACTTCCCGGTCCGGGGTCCGCACAGGTAAGGAAGTAGGGGCACCTGGGACAGCCGTAAGGAAGGCTGCCCTCTGCTGGAAGGTGTTGTGGGAAGGGCTGTAGCCCACTTCCCTTCCTCCGGTGCAGCCCCACGGCCCTGTGTCCCGCAGGCTACCAGGCCAAGCAGCTTCGAGAGTGGAGGCGCCAGGGGATACAGGTGCTGGTGTCAACAAGCAACGCCAGCTCCCTGGACGGGGCCCGCGCACTCATTGCTGAAGCCACAAAGCTTGGGCCTGTTGGAGGTGTCTTCAACCTGGCCATGGTGAGAAAGACATCCTGGGCTCTGAGTACCTCCAAGCCTGAGCCCCAGGGCAGCTGTTCCTTGGGCTGGAGCTGCAGCAAGCACTAAAACCCTTTCTCCCAGGTTCTGAGAGACGCCATGCTAGAGAACCAGACTCCAGAACTCTTTCAGGATGTCAACAAGCCCAAATACAGTGGTACCCTGAACCTTGACAGGTGGGCGGTCCTTCCGCTTAGGTTTCCATGTGCGCCCGCCTGTGTTGGTCCCTGCTGGACCCGAGGGCTGGGGAGGCCTGCTCTGGTTGTGCATGGGCATGGTAGGCAGCAGGGAGTGACACAAGTCCCCACCCACAGGGCGACGCGGGAAGCCTGCCCCGAGCTGGACTACTTTGTGGCCTTCTCCTCTGTAAGCTGTGGGCGCGGTAACGCCGGCCAAACCAACTATGGCTTCGCCAACTCTGCCATGGAGCGTATATGCGAGCAACGCAGACACGACGGCCTCCCAGGTGGGCTCCTCTGCCCAGTCCACCCCTGTCTGCTGCTCTCTTGCTGCCTCACTCACCTAACATACTCCCTGCCTTGCCCACAGGTCTAGCCATACAGTGGGGTGCCATTGGTGACGTGGGCATTGTCCTGGAAGCGATGGGTACCAATGACACAGTCATCGGCGGCACACTGCCGCAGCGTATCGCCTCTTGCATGGAGGTGCTGGACCTCTTCCTGAATCAGCCCCACGCGGTCCTGAGTAGCTTTGTGCGGGCTGAGAAGAAAGCTGTATCCCATGACGGTGAAGCCCAGAGGGATCTGGTGAAGGCCATTGCACACATTCTAGGTGAGCCCGCCTCAGGGCCTTCCTAGCCGAGGTGACTCTGAGCCTTGGCGTCCCATTGACAGGCGCAGAGGGCAGAGTTAGGTGGGCTGAGTGCTGGGCTGGTGGCGGGGTGGTGCTGGGGAGCTGTGGCTGTAGTGATGGTTATTTGGAGAGGTTACATGCCTATATGTGGTCCACACGGCCCTTCTAAATAATGACCAGGCATCCCCTTTCACAGGCATCAGAGACCTGTCAGGTATTAACCTGGACAGCTCGCTGGCAGACCTCGGCCTGGACTCTCTCATGGGTGTGGAAGTACGCCAGATCCTGGAACGTGAACATGACCTGGTGCTGCCCATGCGTGAGGTGCGGCAGCTCACGCTGCGGAAGCTGCAAGAACTGTCCTCCAATGCTGGCTCAACCAGTGGTGCGTAGCAGGCAGCAGGCTGGGAGAGGGGTCCTGCCGTACCCCGCCGGGGCGTGCAGCAGTGGAGGCAGCGGCAGTGCCCTCTTTACAAAGAGCTCTTGGAGCTGCCCTTCATATCTGTGTGCACGTCGTCACGTGTGTGCCTGAGCCTCATGTCCGGGATACCCTATACCCTCTGTCCTTACAGAGTCGACATCCCCCAAGTCCAAGAATGACACGTCCCTGAAGCAGGCGCAGCTGAACCTGAGCATCCTGCTGGTGAACCCCGAGGGGCCGACCCTGACCCGCCTCAACTCCGTGCAGAGCTCTGAGCGGCCTCTGTTCCTGGTGCACCCCATTGAAGGCTCCACCACTGTGTTCCACAGCCTGGCTGCCAAGCTCAGCGTGCCCACCTACGGTCTGCAGTGCACCCAAGGTATTGTGCACGTGTCAGACCGAGCAGGGCTTGGTTCCTTGGGCTTTGGTCCCTCGCCAGCTGCTGAGCCCTCTGCTGTCGTTGCAGCTGCACCTCTGGACAGCATTCCAAACCTGGCCGCCTACTACATTGAGTGCATCAAGCAGGTGCAGCCAGAAGGCCCCTACAGGGTCGCTGGGTACTCCTTCGGAGCCTGTGTCGCCTTCGAGATGTGCTCCCAGCTGCAGGCCCAGCAGGGCCCAGCCCCCACGCACAACAGCCTCTTCTTGTTTGACGGCTCACACACCTATGTACTGGCCTACACCCAGGTGAGAGCTGGGCCGACTGGTCCTGAGCCCTGCTGCCTGCGCCTGGCTCGGACTGTGCTTCTCCTGGGAGGGGTCCTGGTCACTTGGGTGCTGGCTGCAGCAGTCTCTCCTTCCCCGACAGAGCTACCGGGCAAAGATGACCCCAGGCTGTGAGGCCGAGGCCGAGGCTGAGGCCATATGTTTCTTCATAAAGCAGTTCATCGATGCAGAACATAACAAGGTGGGACGGGAGACTCCCCAGCGTGGGTGGGGAAGCAAGGACCACCCAGGACCTGCAGGACCAGGGAGGCACTGGCGGCCTGGCAGACTGGCCCCGCCCCCCGTGCTCAGAGCCGTCCCTTCTAGGTGCTGGAGGCCTTGCTGCCACTGAAGAGCCTGGAGGACCGGGTGGCTGCTGCCGTGAACCTCATCACAAAAAGCCACCACAGCCTGGACCGCCGTGAGCTGAGCTTTGCTGCCCTGTCCTTCTACCACAAGCTTCGCGCGGCCGAGCAGTATAAACCCAAGGCCAAGTACCACGGCAACGTGACGCTGATGCGTGCCAAGACAGGTGGCACCTACGGCGAGGACTTGGGTGCCGACTACAACCTCTCGCAGGTGAGTGGGCAGGTGAGTGGGCAGGTGGACCTGCCATGGGCGGGGTGGGTGCCGGGGCCACAGACGGACACTGGCCTGTGTGCAGGTGTGCGACGGGAAGGTGTCTGTGCACATCATTGAGGGTGACCACCGCACGCTGCTGGAGGGCAGTGGCCTAGAGTCTATCATCAGCATCATCCACAGCTCCCTGGCTGAGCCTCGAGTGAGTGTACGGGAGGGCTAGCCCAGGAAGCCACACTCCACACCCGCCACCAGAGATGCTCCGATCCCCACCATACCCTGAATGCAGGGACAAGGGAGGGTCCTGCTGGTGGGACCCCCAGCCCCTAGTGGCCCAGCACCACCCCCTCCCCTGGTGGCTGCTAGAAACAGAACCATCACACGTGTCCCAGCCACCTAGTGGGGTTCCCAGAGCCACTGACTTGGAGACACCCTGGTCTGTGAAGAGTCAGTGGAGGCCAGCAGGAACCAAACTGAGCCTTTTCTGCCGTGTGGCACTTGCCACGCTGGTTGTTTCTCCATTAAATTCTCATATTTATTGTATTGCTGGGAAAGACCCCCAGGGTTGACTGGTTCCAGAACCCTTAAAACAGCAGAGGCTGTGTGTGGGGAAGATCTCTGGGAAAGTCTCTGGGCCCACAATAGGGCCGCTGCCTGGAGCCCCTTTGTGTCCTGGCCCTGCTCCCTGCAGGGCAGGGTACGGAGAGGGCTGGTTCCCGGGGAACAAGGACCCCAGCAGACACTGTAGCCCATGGCCTTGGTCCCCAGCACCCCGGCTGCACCCATGATGCAGGGCCAGCCTGACCCTGCGGACCGCACCGGGCGCTGACTCTTGTTTTCCAAGAAAAGGTTCAGGTTGCTGCTTGGGTTTTGAATTTGCTGCAGCTGTCAGTATAAAGACCCATGTCTGGACTGTGTCATTTTTACACCAACCTGGTACAATGCTGCTCTTGATGCTGTCCCATTCCCACAATTAAACTGCACGTGAGCGCTGGCCTCTGTCTCTTTCCAGTCCCTGACTTGCGCTTCAGGTCCCAGTACCATCTGGGACTTCCTAGTGGCCTGCGTGTGAGGGTTGAGTTGACGGGCGTGGGGGTGGGGCTTTGTCAAAGCAGAGTGTTTCAGCACGCGCGGCTGGCACTGTTGCTCAGCTTGAGGTTGCTCAGCCTGTAGCTCCGCCTGGGATAGAGCAGCGTCTTCCACTGTAGTCCGCTGGACGTCGGTGCCCGCCTCTCCAGAAGGGAACTGAGCAGAGGGCTGCTTCCTGAGTCACTCAGCTGACCGCTTGCTGTGAGCAGAGGAGTGGAGGTTGCATGGAAGAGGTGGGCCAAGAGGGCCCTGTAAGGTCCCTGAGGAAAGTAGGCAAGGCCTAATGGACACACAGGGACAGCCAACTTGCATACATTGGCTTGGGGGTAAGCCATAATGGCTCTTGCAAGGTAGCTTGTTGAGGTGGGCCGGAGGGCGGCGAGGGCCCCAAGCTTAAGTGTCCAGGAGAGGCAGCCAGAAGGCAGAAGCGTTGGGCATACCTGTCCACAGGGCTGCTGTGGTAGGGTGCTCAGGACAGTCTCGTCCCAGACAGAGTGATTAGCCCAAGCAGACAAGAAACTGGCCAGTTCTGGTCCCACCTAGAAAGTTTGTGGGGCTCTTTGTCGTCCTGTGTTGCTCCTCCTTGGGAAGGACCTGCCCTAGCTGGAGTCTGGGGACACAAAGGAACAGTTAGGACCTCACCCAGCATGGCCTGGCTCCTCACAAGCCTGTGACCTTACTACTCACGTGGTGCAGTACAGGTCCTTCTGACTGGCAATAAATAAAATCTTGAGACTCCTTAAGCTACCTTGCTCCTTCCTACTCTTTGTGGCTGTCTGCCATGTGACTTGAGATTACTCAGTGGGTAGCGCTGCACACTGTGTGGTCTGAGTTTGGTCCCTGGAACCCACATAAAGGGGAAAATTAGCAGTTGTCCTCCGGCGTACACACGTGTGCTGAGCGGAGCAATACTGAGTAGAAAATTAAAGAAAGCAGTTGCTGTTGCAAAAGGAAGGCGCTCCAGGGTTAATATCTGGCTCGTGTGACACACCATGTGGCTCCTTCCCACGAGTCAGAACCAGAGTTAGCCACAACTGATGCTGGGGTGGGGGTGTGCATGTGTGCGCGTGCAATAAAATGACTCTTAAGGGGCTAGAGAAGTGGCTCAGCAGTTAATGGACCCAGGTTAGGTTCTCAGCAACCCGTGGCAGCTCACAACTGTTGGTGACTCCAGTCCCAAGGGACAGACACCCTCTGCAGGAAACACTCACACACGGTGCACACACACACACACACAAAATTAATTAAAAGAACAAAGAAAAGCCCAAAAACCAGCTCAAAGTTTCTTCTTTTTTCCATTTCCTTTTTATTTATTGATTTTATTTATTTATTTATTTATTTATTTATTTATTTGTTAGTTTTTCGAGACAGGGTTTCTCTGTGTAGCCTTGGCTGTCCTGGACTTGCTCTGTAGACCAGGCTGGCCTCAAATTCACAGCGATCCAACTGCCTCTGCCTCCTGCGTGCTGAGATTAAAGGCGTGAACCACCATGCCCCGCCTCCTTTTTATTTTTTATGTTATCTGTTTATTTTTGGGTTTATGGCACAGGGTTCCTCTGTGTATGCCTGGCTGTCCTGGAACTCACTGTATAGATCAGGCTTGCCTCGAACTGCCTGTCTCTGCCTTAGGCGTGCACCACCACTGCCTTAAGAGTTGTAAATTTCTAACTAAACTGCTTTATGCAAACAGAGCTCAAGAAGACTGGGGCATTGGGTAACTGCACCCATGACCCCAGCAGGCAGAGGGCAGCCTGGGCTGTGTAAGGAGCAGGGGACTGCTGGGCAGTGGTGGCACACGCCTTTAGTCCCGGCACTCGGGTGGCAGAGGCACGTGCTTCTTTGTGAGTTCGAGGCCAGCCTGGTCTACAAAACGAGTCCAGGACAGCCAAGGCTACACAGAGAAACCCTGTCTCAAAAACAAAAAACAAAACACAGTGTGGGGCTGGAGAGATGGCTCAGTGGTTAAGAGCGCCACCTGCTCTTCCAGAGGTCCTGAGTTCAATTCCCAGCAACCACATGGTGGCTCACAACCATCTAATGTAATCTGATACCCTCTTCTGCAGATAAAGCACTCATGCAATAAATAAATCTTTTTTAAAAACACAATGTGGCTACATAAGTGACCCATTACAAGGAATATACATAGAAAAAAACATGTTCCCCAGCACCCACACATGATCAAATGCTTTGCTTATTATGTGTGAAAAACAAACAAATGCAAAAAAACAAATTCCCAAGAACCCACATACATTTGTAACTATCCAACTTGAGTTTTTTTGTTTGGTTTTTGGTTTTTCGAGACAGGGTTTCTCTGTGTAACCTTGGCTGTCCTGGACTCACTTTGTAGACTAGGCTGGCCTTGAACTCACAGCGATCCAGCTGCCTCTGCCTCCTGAGAGCTGGGATTAAAGGCATGCGCCACCACGCCTGGCTCCAACTCGTTACAGATTAACAAAGTATAAGCAAGCAAGGTAATTTTTTTTTTCAGCCAGTCTTTCTTTACTGGCAGGCTTCAATTTGCAGTTATAACAAAGGAATCAATTATTTTTAAAAAGTAGTCTTAGAAAAAATGTAGGCAGGGCATGGTGGTGCACGCCTTTAATCCGAGCACTCAGGAAGGAGAGGCAGGCAGATCACTGAGTTCGAGGCCAGCCTGGTCTACAAAGTTAGTCCAGGACAGCCAAGGCTAACATAGAGAAACCCTATCTCGAAAAGCCAAAAAAGAAAAAGAAAAAAGCAGCAGCAGCAGCAGCTGAGGGCAAAATGGGTGCAAGAATTAGTCATCACCAGGCCAACTTCAGCGAGAGTCTCGTCAGCCAGCGCTAATTGGGGCACTGTTCTTGCTCCCTAACCTCAGAAAGTCCCCAGCTGAACTATTAAGACTGCACTTTTCAGAACTTCAAATTGTTCCTCAAGATTTTCTACATCAGAGCTACTGGCAGGCCAGCCTGGTCTACAAAGCGGGAGTCCAGGACAGCCAAAGCTACACAGAGAAACCCTGTCTCAAAAAATCAAAACAAAAGAACAGAGCTACCAGCAAAAACATCTTAACCTACCTAACCTTCTAAAATTATTTAAATCAAATCAAGAGTTTTGTCAAATATTAAATCACCTAAACAATATCATTTTTAAAAATATTTTTATTTAATTTTTAAATGTATGTGCATTAGTGTGAGGGTGTCAGATCTTGGAGTTACAGACAGTTGTGAGCTGCCATGTGGTTGCTGGGAATTGAACCCAGGACCTTTGGAAGAGCAGACAGTGCTCTTAACCACCAAGCCAACTCTCCAGCCCAACAATATTATTCTATGAAAATTCGTCTTCATGTTGATCTGCAGGAAGGTTGTCCAAATGAGGGGAATGTCTCCCAAAAGGCAGTCACACCAGAATATAGGCAGTGAGGGTCTCCCCACGCCCCACCACACCTTGCCAGATATGTAGGGACTGCAGCCTGACAAACATGAGAAGGCACAGCAGCAGCAGCAGCAAGAGGGAATCCAGAGACGAAGCCGCTGGTGCCGTGCCTCTCCAAGGTACAACCATCACAGCCGTGCAAAATGGTGGGCCGTCTCCAGGAAGCTCACCTGCCCACTGCAGCTCTTCCTGCGTGGTGTCCGCCAAGAAAGAAAAACAAACCGACAGCACTTGACAGGCTTGGGTGTAGCTCAGTGTAGAGTGCTCATCTATGGTTGAGGGGTCCTGTACCAGAAAATAGGGAGGGAAGGAGGGAGGGAGGGAGGCAGGGAGGGAGGACGGCAAAGGCGAGGAAGGAAAGAACTCCAGCTAGGTAGGTGGCATGACCTATAACCCCAGGCAAGAGAAGACTAAAGCAGCGGGCACCATGTGCTGCAGTGATGAATAAAGAACTTAATAAGACAGTGAACACAGGAAACCTCAGCAGAGAGAGGATGCTGAATGGTGAGCTTTAGACATGAGAGACCCAAGTACTGAAGAAAGAAAATTGGCTGGGCTGTGGTGGCGCACGCCTTTAGTCCCACACTTGGGAGGCAGAGGCCCATGGAGCTCTGTGGTCTACAGAGGGAGTTCCAGGACAGCCAGGGCTGTGACACAGTGAAAACCTGTCTCGAAAAACTTGTAAAACAAAAACACTTCAAAAGCTGAGACAGGAGGATTGCAGGCTCCAGGGTTGCCTGGGTAGCAAAGTTAGGAAGACCCAATCTTAACATCCTTCCCAACAAAAGAGCCTTAAACATCAGGAAGAAAATGGGACAGCAAAACACACTGGGTAAATACAGTGCTTTCTTCTCTTAGTCCCCTATTTCATGCTTTGTTTGTTTTGTTTTGTTTTGAGACAGGGTTTCTCTGTGTAGCTTTGGCCGTCCTGGACTCACTCTAGACCAGGCTGACCTCGAACTCACAGCGATCTACCTGCCTCTGCCTCCCTAATTCATGCTTAATGACTGAAATAAGAGCTGGGTTTGGTGACATGTGCCTGGCCTCCCGCCACTCCAGTGTGGAGGAAGAACTTCTGAGCCCAAGATCGTCTTCGGGCACATGGAGAGTGTGAGGCAACATGAGACCCTGCCTCAAAAGAAAATGGAGTCAAAATAGCAAAAGTAAGTCACGTAACTCTGAGTGTACACAGAGGAATAGGAAAGACAATTCTGAGGGCTGGAGAAATGGCTTAGCGCTTGAGAGCAATGACTGCTCTTGCAGGGGGCCTGAGTGGTTCACAACTGTCTGTCACTCCAGTACCAGGGGATCCCACACCATTTTCTGAGCTCCAGAAGCGACACATATCCAGGCAAACACTCTTTCACACACAATAAATCCTTATTTTAAAACAATGAGATAATTCAGGTGGCATATACGTAGAATAGAAGTGCAAAGAGGAAAGCGTTTGCATGCTTCACTGGAATGGGTGAGATGGCGCCAGGGACGAGGGGTTTAGTTTGTAATGCAAAGCCAACAACAGCCACCGAAGAAGGCATAGACAGAGAATGTGTGGCCATGGCTCATGGCCGAGCGCTGGCAGCAAGCAGTGTCCACCATGGCCTCTGCTTTGGCTCCTGCCTCCAGGGTTCTGTCTGAGTTCCTGTCCTGACTTTCTCTCATGACGGACTGTGATTAGAAGGAATAAGCCAAATAAAGCCTTTCCTACACACACATACACACAGAGATACACTTAAACACACAGACACATGCGCACACACACACACTGAAACATGAATCCAGATGTGGTGGCACATACCTGTAACCCTAGTACTCATTTGGGTGGAAGAGACAGGAGGATCATTGATTCAAAGTCATCCTTGGCTACATAGAGAACCTGAGGCCAGCCTGGGCTACATGAAATCCACCTCAAAAAAACATACAATCTGTCATTCTGCTCCTAGGTATATAAATTACCCTCTGTCCACATGAAGATTTGACAAGAACATTCATAGCAACCATTTGAATGGGAAACCAGATCCCTAAGCACTGAGTGGAGAGACACATTCCAGAGCATTCCACAGTAGAACCCAGCTTAGCCATGGAAAGAAAGGGGTACGCACCTCAGACTGAGAACAAGAACTTGACACAGTTCCATGGCTATGAAGCCCTACAAAAGCACACACGTCAACAGCGGCAGGAGTGCGAGGAGGAAGAGGGTTGGGAGTGGCACAGGGAAACTGGGGGCCGCAACATACACTTTCATTATCGGACGTAACAGTTTCACTTGTGTATATGGATATCTGTAAACATGTAATTGTCACTTTATATGTGCTTTAAAAATACTAATTATGCCTCCGTGAAGCTGCTTAAGAGGGATTTATAAACAAAAATAATACCCAGTAGTTAGATCTCTAAACATATAAAAAGATGTTCAACCTCTCATTATAAGGGAAATAAAAAATGATAGTTTCAGCAAGGATGATTCCTTATCTGTCAGGCGGGACACAGTCGCAACATGACCACAGAGCGCTGCGGAGGCAGGCGACAAGAACATGGCACCAGGTGGGAGGCACAGAACAAAGGGTATCAGGGAAGACTTGGCAGCACACAGAAACATCACCTCGTGGTCAAGCTTCTTGGAAAGTGTCCAGATTTCACCTACAAAACACACACACACACACACACACTTTGTAACACTGTGTAGATTGCAAAATATTGGCGATGGCCTACATATCTACCATAGGTGGCTGACAGAACAAATGGTTTTGTATGTATGTCCGGAGGAGTGCCATGAGTAAGGAAACCGAACATAAACTTCAAGACATTAAATGGGACAGACAGGTAAGCCCAGGATGGTGGAGCACACCTGTAATCTTAGCAGTTTGGGCGGAGGAAGCAAGAAAGACATTGTAAGTTTGAGGCTAGCCTGGGGTACAGAGTAAGTTCCAAGCCATGTGAGACCCTGTGCCAGCAGAACAAGACCAAACAAGAAGACTCAATGATGACGCCATCTCTGTGTGTTAGGAAGGATGGGTGGATGGGAGGAAGCGGGGGAAATAAGGAGCCATTCTCAGGCTACAGTGCTTAGTCCAGCTGCCGTTATTTGAAAGAGTTTGTGTCTAGGCACAGTGGCCCACGCCATCCATGCACTCTCACCCCAGCACAGGCAGGAAGAAGCAAGCTGGTCCCTGGGAGGCTGAGGACAGCCTGGTCTATGCATCACGTCCCAGGACAGGCTAAGACTACATAGTGAGACCCTGTTTCAAAAAATAAGAAAAGAAAAAAATGAAGATGAGAGCAAAGTGGGCACACATTGGCAGAACCTGAACATAACCTGAGCAGCAGCATGAGTCACATTGAACTTGGAGGGGTTCGGAGGACTGTCCCCAGCAGAGCAGCCTTTTCTAGTGAAAAGTCTCCAGAGAGTCATTGAAAGTCCTGGAAGTTGCTCTGAGGACTCTCAGCCAAAGGAGAAACAGTATTCAGGAAAATCTGCCAGATGAGTCTGGGGCACTCGCCTTGGCCTATTGCTCCAAGCTGCCCACATGATGCAAGCTCCACTCTAGATGGGTGCAGCTAAGGCCAGGCTCCCTCCCCCAGGGCCAGCCTAGGGCTACCCTGCCGCCTACCAGAGGCTCACCGCCCAGCTCTGTGTTCAAGTGGCTGCCAGGGTCCTTCCTCACCAAGTACCCTCTGTGTACCATCTCAGTGTCTTTAACCAGC
Source organism: Acomys russatus (assembly GCF_903995435.1). Taxonomy (NCBI): domain Eukaryota; kingdom Metazoa; phylum Chordata; class Mammalia; order Rodentia; family Muridae; genus Acomys; species Acomys russatus. The sequence continues at coordinate 46,451,426 of NC_067152.1, read as the reverse complement.
CTTACATTGTGAGTTCCTGCCAAGAAAGATGAGTGGAAACCGCAGGCTGCCCCTTCTCAGGTGCCTTGAAGCATCCGTGTTTGTGGCAGGGAGAGGGTGGTGCTGCTGCTGCTGCTGCTGCTGCTGCTGGCTTGTGATGCCTCAGCTGACAAACGGTGCTGGAAGGTTCCACTAGGCAGCAGACCAACCTAAGAGCAAGGAATGCCCTTGCTCATCCAAGGGGACCCCAGGAAACAGCAGAAGGAAATTCCAGTCCACCCCGTAGCCAACAAGCAATGGAAATTTAGGCTGTTGCACAAACGAGGAAAGTAGAAAAAAAGAATAAGAAAGGGCGGCGTGGGCGGAGGCGGGGGGTGGGGGGGAGCTGGAGAGATGGCTTGTGTGTGCTGGCCAATCCCTCCACCAGCTCAGCCACACACCCCAGCCCTTTCTTTGGTTTTCTTTGTAATTATTTTTTAAGAGATAGATTTGTTTGTTTGTTTGTTTGTTTGTATGAGTACTCTTGTTTTTGTGCATACCAGAGGAGATGTGGTTGCTGGGAATTGAACTCAGGACCTCTGGAAGAACAGTCAGTGCTCTTAACCGCTAAGACACCCACTTGCTGCCATGCCATGTAGCACAGATGGAGAATGTCACTCAAGGGCCTGCCAACCCCATCCCCAGCCTGCAGTGGGAGCCACCACAGTGTGAGAGGATATGGTGGTCAGATGGGAGGAAAAAAAAAAAGAGGTACAGCAGCTGGGGGGGGGGCACTGTGAAGAAAGATGGAACTGGAGATTGGAGGGTGGAGAGGAGCCACCAGTTGTGAGTGCCCAGCCCTGCCACCTGAGGCCATGGTAAAGTCCCGGCCTGAATTGCCTCTGAGGGCCATGTCTGAGTCCGTGGCTACTCAGCAGACCATGGAAGTCCACGGCCTGTGCACAGCTGGCCCCGCCCCTTGCTGGGTGGCCTCAGGTGGGGGTGACGCCCACATCCCTCATCACCGGTCTTGCCCTGAGGTCATGAGAGCAGATGAACTGGCCTTGTCCCTCACAGGCTGCAGCACTTGGGAGAGTGGCCCCCAGGCCTTGACTGGGCAGCACAGTGAAACTGGCTCTAGAGGCATGGCCAGAGGTGAGTCAGCTCCGAGGGCGTGAGAGCAGGAGAGCTCACCCTGGTGGTGCAGTTGAGGGAGAGGCCATGCTGCCCAGCTCAGCTCCCTCCCAGGTCCACATCTAGGGCTCTGGGTTGGCCCATCCCAAAATGTCTATCAGTCGGGATGAGTGATGGGGCCAGTCCTGCAGATCCAAAGCTGCAGGATCTCCATGTCACAGAGCAACAATAAGATGACCCGGAAGAGTCCAGATAAGGATACAAGATTGATGGTGTCGCAGAAGCCAGAGATCTTGGGTCAGACCGATGACTCAGTGCAGCGAACATGGCTGGTGAAGCTGTGTGGACAAAGAGAAACGCCGTGGGGCGGGCACACTGCGACACACTGCAGCTTTCACAATGAGATTTTTTTATGCTTTGTTGTTCTTTGGTTGTGTGTGTGTTTATTTTGGGGGGAGGGTGCACGTGCAAAGGGCAGCGGGAGGGGATGAGCAAGCCTAGCCGTGCATGATGTGACACTCACAAGGAATCAGTAAAAAGTGTTTTTGGATTTGGTTTTGTTTGCTGCTGTTTCATGACGGAGCTTTTCTGTGTAAAGCTGCCCTGGACTCATTTTGTAGACTTGGCTGGTTTTGAACTCACGGAAATCTGCCTGCCTCTGCCTCTGCCTCCCCGAGTGCTGGGATTATAGATGAACACCACCACGACCTGTTTCTTTATGCATGTTTCTTTCCTCTAGGAAGCTTGCTCAAGAATGACTGGCTTCTTGTGGCCTTTCTCTCTCTCTCTCTCTCTCTCTCTCTCTCTCTCTCTCTCTCTCTCTTTCTTTTTTGTTTGTTTTTTCAAGACAGGGTTTCTCTGTGTAGCCTTGGCTGTCCTAGACTTACTTTGTAGACCAGGCTAGTCTCGAACTCACATCCATCTGCCTGCTTCTGCCGGGATTAAGGGCGTGAGCCACCAAGCCTGGCTTGGGGCCTTTCTTATCCATGACATAAAGCAATAATTCCTTATCTTGTTTCCTGTTGTGGTGTTATACTGAATTTACACCTTGTGTGTGGGATACACCGAGGAGTGAAGGGTGTGGTGTGTGTAGAGGTGTGAGGAAAGCTCTCCCAACGGCGTCTGTCTCGAAGGCACGACGTGGCCCCGGCCATGCGCAGACTGTACTTGCTCAGCTCCAGTTTCCACGGTGCCGGTACCTCAGCTCTGAGCTGCAGTTTCCGAGGACTTTGTTCGCAGCCGGACCGCAGCCGGCGCGGAGGGCTTGGCAGTGCGCTTCCGGCTCCGGCACTTCCGGCGGAGATGCGCTGAGTGAGAACCGTGGTACCTGGCGGCCGCCGCCGCGTCCCTGCGGGTCCTCCTGCCGGCGCTGCGGGTAAGGCGGGGCCGCGGTGTCCCTTTCTTTGCAGCGTGCCCGCAGCTACAGGCCCTCCCGAGCCCCCGCCGGCTCCGACCGTCTGGGAAGTAGCCCTAATTCAAGCCCCTTTGCCGGCGTCCGGTGGTGGCCTCGGGCCCCCAGCCGTGCTCGCCGCGTTTCCTGCCCAGACCCGAGGCGGCATCGGGCCTCCTGCAGCCCGGTGGGTTCGTCCGGCCCTCAAGGGCGCGGATTCACTGTTCGGGCGCAGACCTGCTTATCCCCCACACCGGTTCCACTAGGCTGGCGTTTAATAGCAGAGCAGGGGGTCCGGGCCAGAGAGGGTGGGTGATGTGTCAGGGTCACTGCTAGAAAGGTGGGGAGGGCAGCTGGACCCTCTGCCCGCTGAGACGTCGCCCGTCGCCATCGGGTTATCCAGACCTTGTGCGCGCGTGTGGGGAGCCGGCAGCCCCTTTGAGCTGGACTTCGTGCCCTCCCAAGGCGTAGTGGCATGCCGTGGCTGAAATGACAGCCTGCTCCGCTCTTTGCCCTTAGTGTGGAGAGGATGCCCAAGCTGCAAGGTTTTGAGTTTTGGAGCCGTACCCTTGGGGGTGCTCGACATGTGGTGGCGCCCATGGTGGACCAGAGTGAGCTAGCTTGGAGACTGCTGAGCCGCCGCCACGGAGCCCAGCTGTGCTACACCCCTATGCTGCACGCCCAGGTTTTCGTTCGAGACGCTAACTATCGGAAGGAGAACCTGTACTGTGAAGTGTGCCCCGAGGACAGGCCTCTCATTGTGCAGGTGGGCAGAGGGAACATGGCTTTCATGCCCAGGAGGGTTGGGGTCTCTGCAGTCCTGCCTTGACACACGCAGTAGCAAACAGCTGCTGAGTGAGCATCCCCCAAACTGGGCCCTTCTCTGGGAACTAGCCTAAGCCCTGGTGGACACCTTGGATGACATGAGGGATTTGCCGCACCAGTGTCACCGTGACGCTTTGCCTCAGTCTGGTCCCCTCCTGTTAGGTATCACTCAGTTCTTTAGAAGTCTGTGCCATAGCCGGGTGTGGTGGCGGACACCTTTAATCCCAGCACTCGGGAGGCAGAGGCAGGCAGATCACTGAGCTCAAGGCCAGCCTGGTCTACTAAGGGAGTCCAGGACAGCCAGATAACAGAGAAACCCTGTCTTAAAAAGTCTGTGCCAGTGGCTTTTGTGAGACACTGAAAGAAAGCATATACATATATATGTACAGTGGTGTGAGACGCTTCCTAAAAGTGTTGGTGGAAAGGCCATAGCTTTTTGAGTCACCATGGGCCTTCTCACAGGGCTAGGTGGCCTAGGGAGGGAGAGTCCTAGGCTCAGTCTGACGATGGGTGACATTCATGTCTTCTTCAGTTCTGTGCCAATGACCCAGAGGTGTTTGTCCAGGCAGCTCTCCTAGCGCAAGACCACTGTGACGCCATTGACCTGAACTTGGGCTGCCCACAGATGATAGCAAAAAGAGGTGAGGTCAGATCTACAGTCTTATGTTGACATGTGCCCAGGCCAGTACTAAGTCTACTGGGCCTCCAAACAGGCTCTAGCCCTGTTCTGTGGAACCTGGGTATGGGTGGACATAGGGAGAGTCAATCCCTGCCTCTGCCTGGGGGCACCTGTGGCCAGCAAGCAGCCCTTTTCCTGGAGCGCTCTGAGGCACCTGACCGGGGACCAGACTCTGCTGGCCACATAGCCAGCTGATGGGTGGTCCATGGCTCAGTAATCTCACACACAGGCTCCCTGGGCCCCCAGGCACGCACTACATATCTTTTGCTGTGTGGCTTAAGTGCTCTGTGTGGCCCACTTTTGAGTTTGACAGCTGAACAGAGCTCCTAAGTCAGGGCTGAGAGGCAGTTTGACTTCATTTTCACCCCTGCTGTAGCTAGTGACACTGCTGATTTAGGGGATCTTATGTAAAGGTTGGCACACACTGCCTAGCTGTGTGTTCTCAGTATTCTGAGGAGCTGGCCTAGTAGGCTGTTCATAATACTGTGGGTGCAAGAGTGAGCTGGGCCACTCTCCCTTTGCAGGTCACTATGGCGCCTTTCTGCAGGAGGAGTGGGATCTTCTTCAAAGAATGAGTGAGTTGGCTGCACACCGCTGTGTCCGCGCACGAAGGAGCCCCTGACAGTCTGACAGGCTGCTTGGTTGGGGCTCAGGAGAGGACCATGGTGATCCCTCCAGGGGCTCTTGGTCCACTTTCCCTGCTGGAACGAGGTGACTGTAGAGTCCCTTGACCTATGCCAGCTGTCCCCTCAGAACCAGACATCCAGTGCTAGGGCAGTGGCCGTCCTCCTTGTAGCTCCCAATGCCCTGTGAAGGCAGCCATGTCTCTTGGGTGCCACTTCTCACCCACACAGCAAAGCTAGTCTGGTTCTGTGGGCCTAGCATGTAGGGGCTTGGCCACCTTGGAGTAGGACCACGGTTCCCTCAGAAGCCATGTTTTTTTGTCAGTTCTGTTGGCTCATGAGAGACTCTCCGTTCCTGTCACGTGCAAAATCCGTGTCTTCCCTGAGATTGACAAGACAGTGCGGTACGCCCAGATGCTGGAGAAAGCTGGCTGCCAGGTGAGGGCCGCGGCTCCCAGGGTGGTTGTTGGGATCCAGCAGGCAGCCTGGCCTCACATTCCAGCACCGTCTGCCGCTGACAGTCTTCCAAAACCCGAGGTGGCTCTTGCTTCTCCTGTAGTTCTTGAGTCAGGGCTACAGAAAAGACATTTTCTGAAGGCAGGGCAGGGGGCCTCTCCTGACCTCACTTCTTTAAGACCTACTCTGGTCTCAGACCTCAAAGCCTGCCATCCCAGCTGCAGAGTGTTGTCTGTGTGGGGAGCAGCACATCTTAGGCTCCAGTCACCAGCCAGCACCGCCTCAGGTGAGCTCAGTATCTGGTGTCTCTGGAGGAGTAGGCCAAAGTCATGGAGTAGCAGACCGGTCCCTCCTCGCACGTGCCTGCTGAGCCTGGTCAAGTGTAGCCTTGCAGCTTCTGGAAACAGCAGGAGCCGCCTCAGCACCTTCATCCTGAGTTCTTCCCAGTATCTCCTGAACTTGGGGTTCTGGCTCTTGACTCGTGTTTCCTGGTTGTAGCCTGGGGCTCCTCCAGAGGGGCAGGGCTATCAGAAGGCTGCAGCCAGGGCAGATCGTGTCAGGGTGGCCTTGGTTCTCCACAGCATGGGAAGCTGAGAAACGTGGGCATGTCCCTTGTAGTTGGTTTGGGACCTGTGTGTGATGCAGGGTTGAACCAAGTGTGGGTCTGTCCTAGCTGCTGACTGTGCATGGGCGCACCAAGGAGCAGAAGGGGCCCCTGGCAGGAGCGGCCTCCTGGGAGCACGTCAAGGCAGTTCGGTGAGTAAATGCAGTGGGTCAGGGGCAGTCACTGGTCCTTTGGACTTTGTGGACTTGTCATAAGCCCAGTCTCTCACAGCTTCCAGGAGGGAAAGCAAGGTGTCTCTGCAAGATAGAACTTGGTGGCTGGTCTGTCTCTCCTGGCTCAGCACTGCACTGGCATAGTATATGGTCAGGCCTCTCTTTCCCCCAACAGGAAGGCTGTGGGAATCCCTGTGTTTGCCAACGGGAACATCCGGTGCCTGCAGGACGTAGAGCGGTGCATCCAGGAAACGGGTGTGCAGGGGGTCATGACGGCAGGTGAGCAAATGGGTGCCTCAGCCTTGCTCTGTCCGTGTGGACCTGTTTAAGGAGGTGGTGCTTGCTGTCCTATCTGCTCCAAGGAGCCCAAACCAAGCCCTCAGACAGACTTGCCAACCCTATAGCTAGCCAGCGACCTGAGTGGCCAGGGGAGTGTTCTAGGCTTTCTTCCTTCCCCTCTTCCCAGAGGGGAATCTTCATAACCCTGCCCTGTTCGAGGGCCGGAGCCCTGCGGTGTGGGAGCTGGCCGAGGAGTACCTGGCCATTGTGCAGGAGCGCCCTTGCCCACTGTCCTACGTCCGCGCCCATCTCTTCAAGCTGTGGCACCACACGTGAGTTGCTCCTTGGGGAGGAGATGAGAGTGTGCCTCTCTGGCCATTGTCAGATTGTTCTGTAGTTGTCCCAAAACCCCTCGCCACCACGACTGCTGAGGGCTGCTGGCTTGGCAGTCAGAGGACAGGGACTTCAGTGGGAATGGATGTTGACCACGTGCCTGAGTGACAGGCATCTACCTCAGGCTGCAGGTGCATCAGGAACTTCGAGAGGAGCTGGCCAAAGGGAAGACCCTGGAGAGCGTGGCCGCTGTGAGCCAGGCACTCAAGCTTCGGTGCCAGGCAGGTGCAGGGCGGGGGGGGGAGCTCAGTCGGGTGGGGGGCTCAGTCAGGGCTGTGGGGGGCTCAGTCAGGGCTGTGGGGGGTTCAGTCAGGGCTGGGGGCTCAGTCAGGGCTGTGGGGGCTCAGTCAGGGCTGGGGGGGCTCAGTCAGGGGTGGGGGCTCAGTCAGGGGTGCAATGGCCAGCAGCTCGGGCCTTTGACAGGCCTTGGGCCTTTGCAGGAGGACATGTCCAAGCAGCAAGAAGGAGCGAAGCCAGCTGGCAACTTACCTGCTTTCCACTGGATCTGCCAGCCCTACATCCGTCCAGGGTGAGCTGAGCCAGCTACAGTGGGCGTCTGGGCACAGGTGGCCTTTGCCCTTCCCTCCGGTCACTCAGGCAAAGTCCCTGCTCTGAAGGAAGAGGAGAGATGCTGTGTGTTGGGTACTTCTCCAAGATCCCTTAGCCCCCAGTGGCTTTGTCCTTGGGGTAACAGGTGGATCCTGGGCCTGGAATCTCTAAAGTGGTCAGACTGTCCCCTGCTGTCACAGACCCTGGGCCCCTGAACCTTAGCTGCCATTCCAGGAAGGCTTTAATTCTGTTAGCCACCGTCCTGTATGGGCTGCACCTATGTCCTGTACAGGGACAAGCCCTCTGCCTGGGCAGCCAGGAACAGAGCTACTTGGGCTGGGCGGGAGACACATGCATGTCCTTGGCACCAGCGCCTCCATGGTTATCCAGCTCCTGTGCCTCTAGAATCCTGACCCGAGGTCTGGTGAACCGATCATGTCTCAGGGTCGCTCTGGTTATGCTCCCTGCCTGTTCCCTCAGCCCTAGGGAGGGGAGCAAGGAGAACAGTGGTGGTCGGAGCAAGCGCGCTCTAGAGGAAGAAGAGAGCAGCATGGACGGGCTATCCAAGAATAAGCTGAAGAAACAGCTGAGAAACCCTCACAAAACCTTTGACCCTTCCCTGAAGCGTAAGTGCTGCTCTACGCTGTTGAAGCCAGGGCAGCTGGGCAGGCTGCCTGGGGTCTCTTCATCCTTAGTGGACATAGGAGTCCAGGCCTCGGTTTAGTGCCTCGGTGCAGAACAGATCCCCGGGGACAATCCAGACCAGACTTTGGGCCCGACACTAAGAACTGTGAAGGGCCTTAACCCTATTCTGTAGTATGTCGCTATAACCGTACTTACACATCAGACAAGGCCACTGGACAAGCTCCTTGGCTAGGTGCTGTTCAAGTGACCAAAGAGGGGTTTGCCTCTGTCAGGTCCTGCTGAGTCCTGGGTGTGTGTCACCCCTGCACAGGGCTCTGGCAGTCTCCACGCAGTCACTGGGAGCATGCTAGGCTAGGTTTGGAGAGGTCACCAGGAGCCTGACCCACATACATGGGGTGAAGGTACTAGCCTCTCCTAGACACTCAGGACTTTGTAGAGGAGGAGGGCAGACTCACCGTGGCCTGTCTCGTGTTCACCTCACTCGGCTGTTCCTCTCTTTTTGTTTTGGTTTGTTTGTTTCCAGCCAAATATGCCAAGTGTGACCAGTGTGGGAATCCAAAGGTGAGCTGTCCCTCTGCTTTTCTGTGGGCAGGGCAGTCCCCACAGGTGCTCTGGTGGCACCTCATGCTGCTGGGGCCTGGCTGGTGCTGTCTGCCTCAGAATCTAGCCTGGGTGTGGGTGCTGGCCTCAGTTCACTAGCTTCCTATACACAGGGCAACAGGTGTGTGTTCAACCTATGCCGTGGCTGCTGCAAGAAGCGAGCGTTCCGAGAGACAGCCGACTGCCCAGGTGAGCAGGTGCCTACTGAAAGCAGCCCACCCGCCCCCAGCAGCAGTGGGAGCCTGGGCTTCCCACCCACCCCTCATTCCCGTCTTGCCCGCCATCAGGTCATGGATTGCTTTTTAAGACCAAATTAGAGAAGTCTCTGGCCTGGAAAGGGACCCAGCCTGCACTGCAGGAACCTCAGCAGGTGGGGCCTGAAGTCATGGGTAGTGCCCTGGCCTGACAGCCAGCAAGAGCCATCTACTCCAGGAAGCCACTGACACCTGGACACTCTTAAGGAAACACCTCTACTCAGGGAATCTATTTGACACAGAAGGACATGTTGGTGTCTTCAGGTGGGGGCCTGGCAGTGTGACCCCAAGGGTAGCCTTGGCTGGACTTGCCCTGTCCCCACACTGTTTCCAGCATTGAACAATAAACATCTCAGAGATGCGTTTGCAAAGATCTAGTAATAGCCTATGGCTGTTGCTCCCACATCTGAGGTGGCTGCCCTCCTGGCTCCCTGGACCTACCCCCCTCTTCTTCTAAGTGGTCAGGGGATCCAGGGACCCAGGCAGAGTGCCCTGGATCAGATCGCCAGAGCAGAGGAAGGAAGAGAAGAGCCTGGGACACTGGTCAATCTGTACTTTAATAGACCACTCGGTCAGTGACACTGCTGCAGTCAGAACTGCACAGACAGGAAGGTTTTCGGTACCCTCCCTGGCATTGCACAGGGTCTGTCTGAACAGAAGCCTAGAGTCAGCCTGCCTCTCACAGCAGAGAGCACCCCAGAGTGGCCGGGCTGCTCTGACGAAACACACACAGTCTAGGGTCTCATCTTGAGAAAAGCAGGCAGGAGGCCCAAGTGCTGCTTTGTGCGGAGCATCCTCTGAAGGTCACGGACGGACGGCCCTCACATGTTAGTGCTCATCCGGGACTGGCTGTTGGCTGGAGTCAGCTCTCCTTGGCTCCCTTCTCTAGGAGGAGACTGGGTGGACAAGGAGGGGTCAGTGGATGCTGTCTAAGCCGCCCGCCCTCTGCAGCCAGGCTGCCGCTCACCTTGACATGGATCTGGTTGCGCAGCACAGCTGCCCTCAGAATCATGGCCTTGGCACGCCGTTGGAACTCCTTGCCCATCAGCAGGGACTTCTCGAAGGTGGTGCTGCGCTGATCCACGTCTCGAGCGTACAGGATCTGCACAGGCGCAAGAGGTGGCTCAGAAGGCCAGCAGGTCCCGGGGCGTGCAGTGCCGGCGCCCAGCCCTGTCTGCCCACCTTGCTGTGTGAGTCGATGCGGGCATTGATGAGCCCTTCCAGGATGAGCTGCGTCAACTCGTCCTCCAGCGCTGCCACTGTCGTGTTGAAGGCTGCAGCCATCTTGTGCATGTCGGCTGACACATAGGGACTGAAGTACTACAGGACAGAAGCCACAAGCTGCCCGCTGCTCCTCAGAATGTCTGCTTCCCTCTCCCAACACCCACACTTACCTGGATGAGAGCTCGGTTGCGAATCTGGGTATACAGTGTCCTGACATGAGGGGCCAGGTACATGTCCAAGAGCAGGTTGTCCTGCAGAGGACAGCGGGTCAGGACCCGAGGCACACCTACAGCAGCCGCCCCGAGCCAGGCCTTGCCCCTTACCTTCATCTCATCCAGCATCTTCAAGCATGAGGCGTACTTGGACTCGTAAAACTTAAAGATGATGTCTCTGACCTGTGGCTCCAGCTCCAGGAACAGCTTGAAGGAGCTGCAGACACCAGAGTGCTCAGCTAAGAAGGGGCACAAGGTGGGGCTCTGGGCAGCCACAGAAGGCAGGAGCCCCCACCCAGCCCACCTGCTGGAGATGACATTGCGCTGCAGCTCCTGCCGGTCGAAGGTGGCGAGGGCACACAGGCCACCATAGACAGCCACATTGCTGGGGGACAGCAGCTGAGAGGCAGGAGGGGAAGTGAGTCAGAGACCTGGGGTTCCGGGCACTGACAGGTACACAGACCAAGGAGGAAGCCGAGAGTTGGGGGTCTGTCCTGCCCTTCCCACTGCCCGCTCAGGCAATGCTTAGACCCTCACACTAAGAGCTTGCACAGGCTGAAGAGTCCCTCGCGCTCCTCCTCACCTCTGGGAAGTCACAGTGATCAAAAGAAGCCAGAAGGAAGCCCTTGGCAGCCTGCTTATACTTCCGTGCAGCCAGCTCAGCCAGGCCTAAAGGGGCCAGGGGGGAGAACGAAGCTAAGCTATACAGAGGCGGCAGCTGCTGGAGCCCTGGAGACCACGCCCGTCAGTGCCCATATTCCTCAGCCTAGGGACAGAAATCCTAGCTGTTCGTATCTAGCTAAGGACATTCCCGTAAGTTAAGTCTGTAGGAAATCCTCAAAATGGCCACACACACAGCCAGACTCAGGAGACAAGGTGACCTACTCCCCCAGCCCCACCAGCGTCTGTTTGAACTTGAGCAAGTGCCACTTGCACGCACACACACACAGACAGGCACACAGGGAAGCCGGCCAGTGCTGTCTCCAGAGTGGAAGGCTCACCTGCGGCACACTTGAGCTTAGTGAGGATGCCCTGCGTCTGGCTGTCCCGCTCTCCACGCTGCTGCAGGGGAAGGAGGCGGACATGAGGCCCCTGCTCTGCCCTCCTTATTCAAGGAGCTCCATTCCGTGTCCCCGCCCTACCCTGAGAAAAACTCAAAGGGAGATTGAGGCTAGTGGGTGGGGGGGAGCTGTGAAGGTGGACCTTACCTCAGCAATCTCTGGAGTCGACTCAGCCTTGCTGACGTAGCTTAACACATGAGACCAATTTTGCAAGTAGACACTGACCTGGCAGATGAGTGGGCAAGGCCAGACTAAGTCTGGGTTGTCCGTTCCCGCCCCTCCATGCATACCCCCGTCACCCAGGCAACCTTGATGACGTTGAGGCACATGTTGATGACATGCTTAGCACTGGTGCAGTAGTCTCGGGCTCGTGAGTAACACTTGAGGGCATTGCTGAGGTCCCCACAGTCCAGGTAGTGATCACCCAGGTCGTCATGGCCGCGCCTGTAGGCCTGGCAGTGAGTGGATACTGGTCGAGGGGTCAGCCAGGCCCAGGTGCCCACCTCCCCTGCCCAGAGCAGGCCAGCACCTGATGCTCTCTTTGATGGAATTGCCCTTGTAATTCTTCAAGTCCGTGTCCAGCTTCTCCAGTTTCAACAGAGCCTTCTTCCGAGTGGCCTCTACCCAGGCTGTGTCCAGGGGCGGGGGCTCCACGCCACTCTCAGGGATGGCGTCAGGTGCGTTCTGCAGTTCCCTGGAGGACAACCTGGCCATCAGGATAGTGATGACCACAGGCCAAGAGGAAGGGGAGAGGACAGCACAAGCCATAGGCTGGTCCTCAAGAGGCCTTTGCCTGACTCCCTGCCCCACTGAAAGGGCGCAGTCTGTACCAGGGGCACAGATGTAATTGCTGATCCGAGAGCCCACAGCCAGACAAGAAAATTCAATGGAGAATGAGTGGTTTCCAGTCCGTGCAGCCAGGCTACACCAGATTCTCAAGAACTAGAAATCCTAATTGTCAGGGCTGGAGAGATGGCACAGAGGTCAAGAGCACTGGCTGTTCTTCCAGAGGTCCTGACTTCAATTCCCAGCAACCACATGGTGGCTCACAACCATCTATAATGTGATCTGATGCCCTCTTCTGGCCTGCTGGTGTACATGCAGGCAGAGAGCTGTCTATGTAATAAATCTTTTTATTTTTAAGCCCAATTGTCATGCTGGGCCTGATGGCACATGCCTGTAATCCCAGTAGAGGCAGGTGGACTGAGTTAGAGCCCAGCATGGTCTACAAAGTGAGTCCAGGGCTACACAGAGAGAAACAAAAAGCCCAAGTGTCGCAAAGGAAGCCAGAAATGAGAGAATAAGGCCTGTCCACACTTCCCTGACCAAGGAGGAAACACCCACACTTCCCACAGGAAAAGGTATCGTCACCTGCCACCCTCCAAGGCCGTACCTAGTAGCCTCAGAGAGCTTCCGGTGTATCTCCTCATACATGTCCACATTGAAGGTCCTCTGCACGAAGGACAGCGCCATTTTCAAGGCCTCCACCCGAAGTGGAGGGCAGCGGTCAGCAATGAACTGCAGCCGCTCGATGCGCATCAGGCCACTGTAGCTGGCGGCATACTGCTCCAGATCCTTGGTGGGGCAGGGAGGACAGGGTCAGACCTGACAGCCTGGGCCGGCTCCTAAATCCTCCCGAGGCTGGGCCACGGTCCTGACTGCTGCCGCTGGGTGGACTATGGACCTTCAGGTCCAAGCTCTGCACTGCGGGACCATGAGCACTACCCTGACAGGGGATGGATGCTGGGGCAAGAACAGAGGAAAGTGTGTTGGCTGCAAACAGACCTTTGCTTCACACTCTGACTTTATGGAGCTGTTTCCTGTGGAGAAGTGGCTCGGCGTCTTAGAACTAACTGCCTGAGGACCCAGCGAATGAAAAGCCAGTTTCCTGGCTTCGACGTGACCCAAGTGGTCGCTTAGAGGCATCTATCTTCCTGGGCTATACACCACAGAGGGACCTCTCAACAGGTCGAAGTTGCCAGCGGCCCCCCCACACGGGATCCTCCGTACCAGGGTGGGGTTCTCCACCACGTAGCTCGCATCAGGTGCGTTCTGAGGGTCTTCCTGGGGATCCACATCAATCTGCATGGGTTCCACGGCCCCCTGAAACGCAGGAAGAGCACCTTGACCCGGCACCGGGCAGAAGGGGATGCTCCTGCCTCCCAGGGTCAGTTCTGCCCAAGATTTTCCAACACAAAGCTGCACCGGGCTCCCACGGGTGCTGCAGCCAAGAGCCCGCCGCAGCCCCCCCCCCCCCCGCCCCGGCTCCTCCTGGGCACACCGCGCTGGCTGACCGACTCCAGGAGCCCCCGAGCGTCCCCAGCCGCCAGCCGGAGGCAGCTTCCTCCAGGCCACGGGGTGAAACGGACGCCACCCCATCTCCAGAAGCCAGGAGAGCCTCAGCAGGCCGGCCCCACGCGGAGGGCCAGCCGAGCTCCCGAGGCCCGGGCCGGCCCCCGCGGCGCGCAGCGGTACCTCGGAGAGCAGCGTGCAGGCCGACAGGCTGGCGCTCAGGCTGAAGTCGCCCGACGTGCCGGGCCGCAGGTCCGACCTGCTGTGCGCGGGGCTGCGGCTCAGGTCGGAGGCCGACGACGAGGCGGAGCTGGGCGCCGGGCTGCCCCGCATCCTGGCCGGGCGCTCCTCTCCGGGCGGCCCGCACCCGCACGAAAGGCGTTGGCGCGCGAGGCGGGGGCGGGGCGGGGGCCGGGGCCCAGGGCGGCCCGCGAGGCCGGCGCTGCACGCGCGCCCAGCCAGCCCCGCGGGCCCCGCCCCGCCCCCGCCGGCCCCGCCCACCAGGCCGGCCCCGGACCGAACCGCCACGCGGCGAGCGCAACCACCAACGCCTACCTGCAAGTTGAACACCTGAACCGGCAGCGGCATCTTCCACCCCGGCCGCCGCAGAGCGACGTTCACTTCCGGGGCGACGCGTCCGTCGGTTCCGGGTCAGGGCTCGGGGCGGGGCGCTCGTCTCTCTTAAAGGGGCCGCCGCTCTCGCAGGCCGGCGCCCAGCGCCCGGGGAGCGGTCGTATGGTCCGCGCGCGCGGGGTGCTGTGCCGGGCCTGCCTCGCGCTGGCCGCGGTCCTGGCTGTGCTGCTGCTGCTGCCGCTGCCGCTGCCGCTGCCTCGCGCGCCCGCACCGGACCCCGGCCGGGTCCCGACCCCGGGCCTGATCCTCGAGGTCTCCCGCCTGCAGCCCGACGACATCTTCATCGCAGTCAAGACCACTCGGAAGAACCACGGCCCGCGCCTGCGGCTGCTGCTGCGCACCTGGATCTCACGAGCCCCACGGCAGGTGCGCGCCCGTGGGCCCCGGGCTCCGCACCCGCTCCCAGACCTATCACTGCATCCTCTGGAGCCTCACGGTGTTTTCTCCCACAGACGTTCATTTTCACGGATGGAGACGACCCTGAGCTCCAGCTGCTGGCAGGTGAGACGCTCCCCTGGACTGTGTTGTGTCTGCTGGGCCGTTCGTTCTCGTGTCAGGCACTTGACTAGAGTCATACAGCTGGCGAAGGGCAGAGCCATGACACCCATCCATCGCCAGTCCGCTTTCCAGTGCCCAATCCAGTGCCAATCGCCATGTCCCCACCCGGCCCCCCAATGCCTGTCAGGGTGCTCCGGCCACTGACCAATGTCATCCACATCCCCCGAAGCAGCCAGCTGCATCGGTCACCCTGCCAAGCCTTGTCCCGTTTCCACCTGTCATCTGCTTCAGGGCGAGGGCTGTGGTAGGGGCTGCGGGTGGACCTGGTCCAGTGGCTGGACAGACATAGTCCAGCCTAGACCTGAGGAGGCGCGCTGGAAGTCAACCCTCACACCTCCTGTTTCCAACTGTGCAGGCGGCCGCATGATCAACACCAATTGCTCTGCTGCGCGTACCCGCCAAGCCCTGTGCTGTAAGATGTCGGTGGAATACGATAAGTTCATAGAATCGGGACGGAAGTAAGTAACCGCCCCCATAGAATCAGGACGGAAGTAAGTAGCCGCCCCCAGCGGAGAGCCCAGGCCTGAGCGCTGGGGGGTTCACAGGCCTCCCCCTCCCCCCACCTTCAGATGGTTCTGCCACGTGGATGACGACAACTACGTGAACTCCAAACGCCTGCTGCGCCTGCTTGCCACCTTCCCTTCCAGCCAGGACGTCTACCTGGGGCGACCCAGTCTGGACCACCCCATCGAAGCCACTGAGAGGGTCCAGGGCGGCGGCACCGTGAGTTCAGGGCCAGCATCTTCCCTGGGGGACACAGGGAGTGCGAAAGGGCTAAGACAGGCATGGGCCAGGTGCCTGGTCCCAGCCCCCCATGGAGCTGGCAGATCAGGCGCAGTGGTGGAGGAGGGCCCAGAAGTAACATGTTTGGAGCACCCTGTGCCTTCCGCCTAGGCAGGCTAACAGGACCAGCCCTATCCTGGGCAGCCCTGACCAAGCTTTCCCTCTTTCCAGTCAAACACAGTGAGATTCTGGTTTGCCACTGGTGGCGCTGGGTTCTGTCTGAGCAGGGGCCTTGCCCTCAAAATGAGTCCGTGGGCCAGGTGAGTGGGAGACTGGGAGCCTAGCTGCCTGGTTTGGGGGTGGTAAGGACGGCAGAGGTGCTGACTGGTCCCCGCCCCCCCAGCCTAGGCAGCTTCATGAGCACCGCCGAGCGCGTGCGGCTGCCTGACGACTGTGCCGTGGGCTACATCGTGGAAGGACTCCTGGGGGCCCGTCTGCTTCATAGTCCCCTGTTCCACTCCCACCTGGAAAACCTGCAGAGACTGCCATCCGACGCTGTTCTACAGCAGGTAGCAGACACTCCCACCCGGGCCTTACATCTCCCAGGGGTCTCCCGGCTGCGCAAGGCTTAGGAGAGGGTTTCCCTGTGCCCGGGGGCATGGACCATAGGCAGAGACTTTGCCTGCTGTATGAGGGGCCCTCAGGAGCAGAAGCCCATAGCAAGTCTCATGGGGCTTCTTCATGAAGGGCCACCGTCCGGCGTCCCTAAGCCTGAGGGGTGAGTGAAGTGTCCTCCAGCAGGCGGAGGACCCAGGAGAAAGAGCTGACCCTCACTCTCCCTGATCCCCCTCCCAGGTCAC
The DNA here is from genome assembly GCF_903995435.1 of Acomys russatus. NCBI lineage: Eukaryota > Metazoa > Chordata > Mammalia > Rodentia > Muridae > Acomys > Acomys russatus. The sequence goes on along the minus strand of NC_067152.1, from coordinate 46,435,301 downwards.
CCTGAGCTATGGGGGTCCTGAGAACCCACGTAACGTGGTGAACGTGGCTGGAAGTTTCAGTATACAAGAGGACCCCACGCGGTGAGTGGGCACTGGTGGCTTTTGGCCCTGGAGGGCTCTGCTGTCAGCTCCTAACTCACTTCTTCCCCTCACAGGTTTCAGTCTGTCCACTGCCTTCTCTACCCAGACACCCACTGGTGTCCTGCGAAGAGCAGGGTGAGATAGCTTGTCGGTAACTGATGACCCCTGGTGGCTGCTCTACCGGGCCTTGGATTCAGGCTGAAGCTGCTTAGGCCACCCACGATCCCGGTCCCAGGTGGACACCGTGAGGACAACCGGTCTGTGCATGCCGAGACCACCCAGGAGCAGAGTGGACGGGAATGCTGCTGAGCCACTGGCGCAGCCCAGAGGCCCTTCCCGCGGGTAAGGCCTGCTGGGCCCCAGCCCTCCACAGCTGCAGCTTAAGATGGTGCCAGGTGGGCTCCAGGCCTGGCCAGAGCACACAGACTGCCCGGCCAGCCGACACTTGTCGCAGCTCCAAGGCTTCCAGCACAGTGCTCCTCTTCCGTTACCTCCATCCTCGGTGTTCAGGGTCTCTCCTCCCTGAACTCCCCAAGGGTCACTAGCACAGCTTGAGCCTTTCCTCTGAGCCCCTCAGGAGCGAGATGCAGACCAACAGCTTTTATAGAGGTGCACCATGGGACGTTGCTGCAGTGCTGAGTAAAGGCTTGTCATTCTTAGTTTGGCTCCCCTTGTAATAAATGACCAAGGCACGTGGCAGCTCACTCCCCTGGGAAGGCCTGACCCACCTCCCTAACCCTCCATACTGTGAGGCCAAGCAGGGCGAGAGCGTCTTTCTCAACACACATGATGGGACGAACCACTGACATACATGTGAGCATGCCTGCCGTGTGCATAACTGCCTGAGTACAGGCCAGTGTGGGAATAATATTTTGTGCATGTGTCTGCTGGTTGTATGAGAGGGCGTAGGCATGGCTGCTGTATGTATGGCTGTGCCTGGGTACACAGCTGTGCCTGCGCGCATGGGCACTCACATGGGGGCTGGAGAGACGGCTCGGTCACTGCAGCACTTACCATGTACATACGGGATAAGAGTTTGGACTACAAAACCCGCATTGAGAGAATAAGCCGGGCACGATGGCGCACACCTTTAGGCTCATCCGTCAGGAGGCTGGGAGGTCTCTGAGTTCGAGGCCAGCCTGGTCTACAGAGCTAGTTCCAGGACAGCCAGAGCTACGTAGAGAAACCCTGTCTTGGGGGAGGCGGGTAAAGACAGTGTGTTGTACTTGAGGGATGGCGCCCGAGGATAGCCTCTTTATGTGCATGCACTCGCGAACAGGCGCACACTCACGGAAGAGAAGCTGCAACATGGCTCACATCTTACATGTCTTGGGGTCTTCGGGTAGCTGGAATCCAGGGAGAAGCTTTGGCTCGGTCCTGACAGGTTCTGGGCAGAAGGGCCGAGGCTGGGAAACAGCCACTGGTTCAGCATCCAGGTTAAACTGGAAGGACTTGCAGCCGGAGAGCATGGAGTTGTTGAAAGCTGTGCGGAGGCCTCACAACAACTTTAAGGCGCTCTGAGGGAAGGAAGAAGTGTTGGCAACCCCTCCGTGACCTGTTCACTTGCCTGTGACTCAAATGTGGCCACTCTCAACTCCACCCATGGCTTGGAAGTGGGAGGCCTCCCCTCTGCCCTCAGACTGCACTGTTTGCACTCGGTCCCCACCAGCAAACACAGTGTCTTCGGGCTGCAGGGGCCAAGGATGAAAGTCTATCCACACCAAGAGGAGGGGTGTCGATATAACTGCTCAAGGCAGTGTTATGCAGCTGCTGTGTGATACAGAACATGCGCTTGTGTCCCCACAGGCTGCTCCTGTGACCCAAGCGTCACAACCCACAGTATCTGAGGAACAGGAGCTCCCACGCCACTTTACTGATAACTGTGGTTCATGAGAAGCAATATCGGATGTGACGTTCTCTTTAATAAATGACCTATTGCAATAAAACAATCTGAGTGAGCTGCCTGTGGCGGCACACACGTTTAGTCCCAGACAGAGGCAGCCGGCCAGCCTGGTCTACAAAGCAGGTTCTAGGACAACCAGGGTTCGGGCCAGAAACTGGCCTGAAAAAACAAAAACAATCCCGGCACTGGGGAGACACAGAGGCAGGGGGATCACTGTGAGTCGAGGCCAGCCTGGTCTACAAATCGAGTCTAGGACAGCCAAGGCTACACAGAGAAACCCTGTCTCAAAAACAAAAAACAAAACAAAACAATGTGGGGCTGGAGAGATGGCTCAGTGGTTAAGAGCGCCGCCTGCTCTTCCAGAGGTCCTGAGTTCAATTCCCAGCAACCACATGGTGGCTCACAGCCATCTAGAATGGGATCTGGTGTCCTCTTCTGGCCTGCAGGGGAACAGGCAGGTAAAAACACTATACATAATAAAATCTTTTTTAAAAAAAGAAAAGACAAAACAAAAGAAAAGCAGTGTGGTGGTGGGGTGCACACCAATAATCTCACTCAGTGTGTGGAAGAAGAAGAAAGGTTAGGAATTCAAACCTCATAGTGAGTTTAAGACGACCTGGCACACAAGCCCCCATTTCTAGACAGTTGGCATGTCCCAGAGTCACACCCTTCCCCTGAGTATGGCTTTACTTGTCACACTGAATATAGCTTTACTGTCCAAAGTTTTTGATTCGGTGTTGGTGGTGTGTGTGTGTGCGCGTGTGCGCGCTATGCGCAGCGTCTTGCGTTTCCCTTGGGTGACTAGCCATGCACTCGTGTCTGCTTTCTGACAGCGGTTACAGACTTTCTGACAAGTTCCACTCTGATGCAGTCATTCTTGCACGCAGTTATCCTGGGAAGAGAGTTTAGTCTCAGGCCCAAAGGGGAGCATGCACCTCTGGAGCGGGGGTGGGGGTGGAGTCGAGACGGGCAGCAATCGGCACAGCAGGAAGTGGGAGCTGGGGGCTTGGCTGCAGGTGGCTCTGAACTGCGCGTGTGCTCGGGCTCAGCTCCCGGCTCGGCAGGCACACAGACAGCAGGGGGCGCTGCAGGACAGAGCAAGAGGGGGCTGTGGCCAGTAAGCCTGGCAGCGGACCCGGGGCTGCGTGAGTCTCTGGAAAGCCGCTGGCGCTCTTTATTTCCTCCTGTGGAGTTGTTTGTCCGTGTGTTTCCTAGTAACAGTGATGAGAGTTAAGTCAATACTGTTTTGTGGTCACAACAGTGGAGTGCACACCGGAGAGAGTGCACACCAGGTGCATGTAGTGCGCGGATTTATGCGACCTACAGGTTGAGCTCACCCACCGGAGGACCTAAGAGAAAGCAAAGGAGTTGCCCCATGATTGGTCCCAGTGAGGTGTTTAGGGCTGGAGCCTCTGTGGGAGATTAAGGAATTGTGGCTCAGGGTCACACCAGGACCTCAGCATCAGAGCCCGGGGATGGTCAAAGGCTCAGGTTGGGTTCAGACCTGCTGGGGGAAAGCCATAGCTGGCTAGTCACGGGAAGGTCAAGGCGTGGTGGTTGGTAAGGACTATTTTAGGCTTACATCTTTTTGTTTTTAAATCTAAAAAGTAAGGCTCAAGGTACCTTAAGGAGCTAGATGTTGCGTGATCTCTGTGCTAACTAAGAGCCCTGGGGGAATGCGGAGTGTGTCCCCAGGGGAGAGCTCCAGCTGGTTGGTCCTCATATTATGGACCTTATTATGCACTATTGAGTCTAGGACTCGGGCCTAGCCATACACACACACACACACACACACACACACACACAAACACACTGAGGCTCTGGCCTCCTGATCCCAGCTTTTCTGTGGGTCCATATATTCTCCTTCATGTTCTTGCTGCTCCTAGTCAGGATCCCGGCATGCAAGCGGTGCAGGGGACACAGCAACAGACAGAACCAGACATGACTTATCAGCACACTCCCTGAACTGCACTGTCACCTCCATGTATTGTGTGCACACCTGTCAGTGCATGTGCTGAGAGCCAGCTTGACGGAGGCTGACAGTCTGATGGCAGCTTGACGGAGGCTGACAGTCTGATGGCTGCGGCAGTTGTCTCATTAGATTTAGCTGAATGAGGGTGCCCGGAACTCTGCGGCAGCGGCTGCTCCCCCGGTCCCTTCTAGGTGACTCTAGGACATTACTTTTTGACACAGGCTCTTATGTCAAGTATAGCTTAGAACTTGCTGTGTGGTTGACGACGGCCTTGAGCTTCGACTCCTCCTCTTCAAGTCCCGGGAGCAGAGGACATTAGCACACGGCTCCTTTTAGACAGTCCGGGGGATGGGACCCATAGCTTTGCGCATCTCACACCTGATCTACCAAGGGAGCCACAGCCACAGGCTTGCTTCCTTTATAGTGTGTGTGTGTGTGTGTGTGTGTGTGTGTGTGTGTGTGTGCGCGCGCGCGCGCATGCGTGGGCAGGTGCAGAGTGAATAACTAACATTATCTTCAGAGATGGTCCTTCACTGGACTGAGGACCACCCATCGGCTACACTGGCTGGCCTGTGGGCCTCAGGGGTCCCCCTGCCCCCACCTCCCTAGCACTGGGATTGAAAGAGCATGCTTACCTGGCAAGCACTTTACCAATAAAGCTACAGTGTCTCCCTATGTAACCCAGCTGGCCTAGAACTTACTATATAGATCTACTAAGTAGGTCAGGCTGGCCTCGAACTCACAGAGATCTGGCTGCCTCTCCCTCCCAAGTGCACCACCACTGTCCCCATGGCCTGCTCAGCTTGCTTTCTTATAGAACCCAGGACCACCTGTCCAGGGATGGCACCACCCACAATACACTGGGCCATCCTTCATTGATTACTAATTAGGAAAATCTCTTAAAGCTGGACCGTCCTCTCAGCTGACTCTCAGCTGTGTCAGGCGGACCTAAAGCCAGCCAGAACAGGAGTTGACTTAGAAGATTCCATTCTCTGCAGCTGGGTCAATCCAGTGCACTTTGCCCTTGTGTAGGCGGCTGCTTGTGTTACACCCACTTCCATTCAGCCAATAATCATGACAAAAGGTTTAACATGTTGTTTGACTGTATATAATTTATAGTGCTCTGCCTGCATGTGTGCCTTCCCGCCAGAAGAGGGCACCAGATCTCATTATAGATGGTTGTGAGCCACCAGGTGGTTTCTGGAAATTGAACCCAGGTCCTCTGGAAAAACAGTCAGTGCTCTGAGCCATCTCTCCAGCCCTTATATCCCTCCTTTTTAAAAAGCTAACTGGGGACAGGTGTGGTGACACACAACTTTAATCCCAGCACTTGGGAGGTAGAGGCAGGCAGATCTCTGTGAGTTCCAGGCCACCCTGATTTGAGTCCAAGACAGCGAAAGCTGTTACACAGAGAAACTGTGTCTCGAAAAACAAAACAAAATAACGACAAAAAGCCACTGTCCTGGATCTCAATCCCTGATCAAGCAGGGCCACCTCGGGCCTGGAGCTTCCCAGCCATGACACAGGTGAGGTGGCAGAAGAGGGGAAGTGAGGGGCAGCTATGTTTATCTTCTCTCCACCCAGGCGTTCTGCATGAGACACTGGGGTGTGGCAAGTCACAGATGGCTGTGCCATGCTACGTACTAGTCCAGCGTACCAGGGCTTGGGGTACTATGGTCCATTTATTTAGGCAAAATAGTCCAGCCCAGCTGGCATGGAGGGGAGGGGTCCCGGAGTCTGAAACTGGGGATGGATTTGGAGTGGGTCCAGAGGACGGAAGCAGAGCTGCAGAGCTGGGTGGAAGGCAGGCCTCCCTGTGACTGTGGGGCCGGGCAGGCCTCCCCGGTCCACGCATTGGGGCAGTCTAGGAAGCCAGGTAACCAGCGTCCACCAGGATGCCAGAGCCGCTGGTGGAGGCGCTGCGGTCGCTGAGCAGGAAGAGGATGCTGTTGACCACGTCCTCCACCTCTGCGGGAGAGCAGACCAGTCAAAGGCCTTTGCTTGGTGGCTGCTGGGAGCCAACACTGATTCCCTCAGCCCCTGTCCCCAGCTGACCTGCGAACTTCCTCAACGGGTGGCGTTCCTTAAGTTTCCTGGCAAACTCGGGGTTTGCAGAGACTTTCTTGCCCATGTCAGTCAGCACCACAGTGGGGTTCACGGAGTTTACCCGGATCTGGAGTCAGAAGCCACAGCTGGTGTCACAGCCAATGAACTAGCCCTCCCCATCACACAGGTCAGGACCACCCCAGGACAAGCCTGAGGAGCTTGCTTCCTCTGTCCAGCTGAGCACTGACCACACTGCCCAGAGCCTCGTGTCCACCTCTGTAAGCCTCAACCCCACCCCCCCAGCCCCGCCCCAAGTGCCCATCCTCTGTCCCTCGGGTGTGGCCCAGCCCCTGTGCCTACCTTGTGTGGCCCCAGCTCCATGGCCATGGCCTTGGTCAGCATAGTTATTGCGCCCTTGGTGGAGCCTGTGGGGGAGTGGGGGGTGCTGAGGACCCTGAGTTATTTAGTACTCCTTCTGGGGACCCACCCAGAACCTATTCCTATTCCTACCACAAAGACGGGTGCACTCACAGTAGGTGGTCAGGCCAGGAAAGGTGACATGGGCCACTATGCTAGAGACGTTGACAATGGACCCCGCCACTCCACGGTTGATCATGTCCCTGGCTACCATCTGGAAGACAGAGCTGTGGGTAGGTCACCTCGCCCCACCCCACCCTCTCCAGGCATTCCTCTGGGCCAACAAGCCTCCTACCATCTCACCTGGGACACTTGCAACACGGCACGCACGTTCACATTGAAGGACCTGGCAGGAGGGGACAGCGACCTCCTGTGTCACCGGTCTTCAGCAGCCCTCCCCAGCCTGCCCACTCTCCCCTGTCGAGTGTCCACCTGTCAAAGGCCTCCTTTGTAGACGATATGAAGGGCTGCACCAGAACCACCCCCGCATTGTTGACCAGCAGGTCCACAGGGCCGATGCCGCCCAGCGCCTTCTCTGTGGCCTCCCAGTCACCCAGGTCCACACACACAGGCTCTATCCCGGGACACTGTGGACGGGTGACATTGTTTGGCGGCCTGAAGCATTGTTCCAGCCACTTTCTGAGGTGTCCCTGCGGGTGGGGAGCAGGCCCAGGTGAGGCGGGTGGGGAGCAGGCCCAGGTGAGGCGGGGTGTGTGCCTTACCTCTTTGGCAAGGCTGACCAAGTCTGCGTTGGTACGAGTCACGGCAACTACTTTGGCTCCCGAGGCATGCAGGGCCTTCGCGGTGCTCCGGCCAATCCCTGTAGGGAGGGAGTGTGGTGGGGGTAAAGGTTGTTGTTGCCAGCAGTGAGTGGGTGCTGACCAGAAGGCTGGGAGCCAGGATTGGGTGGGAGCATCCCTGAGCGGAGGTCAGACTGAGTAACAGGCCGAAGGAGGACCCAGAACGCAGTGCACCCTGATGGGGTCCCAGAGAAAGGCAGCCGCGGTGCCCATCTGCCCAGCCTGGATCTAGGGCCTGTCTTAAAGCCAAGCTTAGCTCGTCCTTCAGAATGTAGCATGGAGATCACCAGGGAGAGACTGGCATTCTGTCCTGGTGAACGGTGGGCTTGGGTGACAGAGTCCTGGGTGAAGTGCGAGGCAGGTTCTGGAGGGCTGAGCTGTGACAAGGTCACCTTGCACAGTGTTGAGCCTGGCCCCCTTCCTCTCCCCAGTGCGGTCTTTCCCACCAACTCACACTCACCTTTCCCTGCCCCTGTCACCAGGGCCCTCAGGCCACTGAAGTTCAGCTTCATGCTGTTGGCACCAGCGTCCTCCTGCAGCAAAGCAGGAATTTGGGGGGGGGAGGTGCTGAGGTTGTTAAGGTTGAACTGGAAGGTGGGACAGGCTTGGGGCTGGGAGTAGATGACCTGCTGCCTCCTGGTGGCCTCCTCACACCTCAGAAGTGCCACACAGCTGCTCCTGCTGGGATTTGAAGAAGCAATGAAAAGGTTTGTGTGCACACAGGTGTAGAGAGGTCTGACAAAGCAGTGAAAAAGAGTATGTGTGTGCGCGTGCCTGCGTACGCACACATACACACGTGCCCATGAAAAGGCTTGAACCCAGGGCCTCGGAGGACACTAGACCAATGAAACCCTCACTGAGCCATACCCTTAACCCAGGGAAGCGACCACTCTGGGTTTGGGATTTGCCTTATCTGGACAGAAGCACCGGCCTGGTTTTGTTTTATTATTATAAATGAGGGCTGTGGCCTAATCTAGCTAGAACAGGTGGCTTAGCTGCCTGCTCTTGGAGCAAGACCCAAATGCCCAAGGACCCAAGGACCCACCATGGCTGCAGTCTGTCCAGCGAGTCTGCTGGTGTCCCTCTTACCTGCTCCTCCCAGCTGCCCCTCACTGCTGCCCCCTACCAGCCTGAGACTCTGTCCTTGGTGACTACACCCAGGCACCATCTGTCCTATGTGGCAGAACTCTTGTAAACCTAAGCATGTATTCTGGGGGTTCCTGGTCCGGCACTGAGCCCTGTGTTCCTCTATGGGTCTCCGCAGAGTAGACAGATGGGTCCTTGGGGGCAGTTAGAAGAAACAATCTGAGAACATACTGTCCATCTCAGTCCCACCTCTGGCCGTTCATCTAAGGCTGTGCTGAGGGTCTTGTGGTTCTGGGCCAGGGTTTCCTGGCAACTGTCCACAGAGTCATGGCGTCTGTGCCAGGCCTGAGGCTCAGATGCACAGACCACCATGGACGGCTCCAGGGAGCAGGTGTGCTCAGACTCCTGCTGGCTGCCTTTCCCCTGCTCAGTCCAGACTCTGCACCCAGACTGTGTGACTCTCTGAAAAAAGTCAGGTGCATTTCAGGTGCTCTACCTGCCCTGAGGCCTGGGGAGCCCCTGGCATGGCTCGTGTGCTCCCTCAGGAAGTCACTACTGTGGGCACAGTAGTACCCAAGGACTCCACTCAGTAGCCCACTGACTGTTCCTCCACCTGGTCAGAAAGGGTTCTGGGATCTTCCTGGGGCTCAGGGGGAGACTTGGGGGTAGCTCCATGCCAGAGTCTGTCCCCATGACACACACAGGTTGACACCCAGTGGTTGGCAGCTGCCTGGCAATTTCCTCGTAGCACTCGCGGGCAGATCATACCTGCTCACTGTGTCCCTGACCGCAGCCTGAGCAAAGCCATCTGGGAGAATGCAGGGGTCTGGCCTGGCAGACCCAGTGAGGACAAAACCCTCCCCTTTCTATGATGAAAGCGGCTAATTGTGACCAACCTGCTGTGCGGTACTGCTGGAACCCTGGGCAAACAGTGCCTTTCAGGGACCTGGTTGGTCTGGCCAGCTGGGCACCAGGCAGTGGTTTAGCATGGAGGACCCAGTGTATGAGTCCGTGCCTCCGAGTTTACCTCCACCCCAGCCAGCAGCCATAGAGAATGGCCCAGGAAGGGAGCACTGACGCCAAGGTCGCTAGGCTTGCCCTCTCCAAGGTGGAAGTATCTTCATTCACTGTAGCTCTCGCCCTACCTCCTGCCACCTATGTGCCCTGACGGCCTCTCTACCCACAGCCAGGTGCTGAGCCCCCACTCCAGCGTTATGTGAGGAGTGTTGAGATTAAAGCATTACATCCTAGCCGGACGTGGTGGCGCACGCCTTTAATCCCAGCACTCGGGAGGCAGAGGCAGGCGCATCTCTGTGAGTTCGAGGCCAGCCTGGTCTACAAAGTGAGTCCAGGACAGCCAAGGCTACACAGAGAAACCCTGTCTCAGGGAGGGGGAAGGAAAAGAAAAGAAAGAAAACAAACAAACCAGCCCAAAAACATTCCATGTTGGGGAATGGTCTGATGTATTTTGATGCTAATTACTGCTTGCTGTCTGACCCACCTTTTGCTTAATAAAAAGCCACCCCACCTGGGCAGGGCAGAGGAGATAGGTGGGCCTAGGAGAGAGAGGGATCCTTGGAAACGGAAGAAGAAGGGACGACCATGAGGAGAAAGGAGAGAGCCCTGAGGAGGAGAGGAGAGGAGGCCGCCATGGGTTAGCTGGAGGAGAAGCACATGGCCGGCGGCGTGGATGGAGAATCCAGCCCAGATGAAGAACATGAGCAAGTATTTGGGGTTATGGATGGGAGGTAGCTTGATAGAAGTTATTGGAAGCAGATGGCATGGGGTTGAGGCAGGGATCCCATACCTGCCCCACTATGGGAGGTAGTTTAGAGGATTGGTATCTGCCCTGCCCCAGGTTAACTAAGGCTATTTTAAAATATAACAGGTGTCTGTGTCTCGATTGATTGCTAGCCGGGCCTACAGATGGTATAGATAATACATGTAATTTAAAAAAACAATAATTCCATTCTGCAGGGAACTGTGGGACTGGAGAACTGTGCGAGTTGGGGAGGCAGACTGGAGCAAGAGTGAGGTTGAGGCATGTCCAAACCCCTAAACCTTGTCTTGAGACCAGCAAGAATAGAACCACTCTCTCCCTGTTCTAGGCCTGCATGGCCCAGAACTCCATAGCATGCCCTGCGGGTCAAGTGAGGACTCCATAGCATGCCCTGCGGGTCAAGTGAGGACAGCCCCCACAGGCTCTACTTGAATGCTTAGTCTCCAGTTGGTGGAGCTGTCTGAGAAGGATGAGGAAGTGAGGCCTCGGGCTGGAGAGACGGCTCGGAGGTTAAGAGGTTAAGGCTGCTCTTCCAGAGGTCCTGAGTTCAATTCCCAGCAACCACATGGTGGCTCACAGCCATCTATAGTGAGATCTGGTGCCCTCTTCTGGTGAGCAATTGTACATGCAGGCAAGACACTGTACACATAATAAATAAATAAAATTTTTTGTTTTTTTGAGACAGGGTTTCTCTGTGTAGCCTTGGCTGTCCTGGACTCACTTTGTAGACCAGGCTGGCCTCAAACTCACAGTGATCTGCCTGCCTCTGCCTCCCGAGTGCTGACATTAAAGGCGTGTGCCACCACGCCCAGCCTAAATAATTTTTTTAAAAAGTGTGGCCTCATTGAAGGAGGTGTACCCCTGTGGGAAGGCTTTGAGGTTTCAAAAGTCCTTCTCATTCCCAGTTGGCTCTTTCCCCTCTGCATCCTGCTTGCGGATCAGATGTGAGCTCTGAGGGGCATAAGGTGTACGCTGCAGCACTGAGCCTGCCTGCCTACTGCAGCGCTTCCTGTCATGCCGCTCAGGGGCGCTAACCTGCTGGGACCCTCACCCCCTCCCCCAGCCATGAAATGCTTCCTTCTGTAACTGAGACGCCAACTCCTCCACAGACTTATGTGGGTTGAGCTAAATAATACATAAATAAAAATCTTTTTTAAAAAAAGATGTATTTATTTATTATGTATACAGTGCTCTGCCTGCGTGTACCCCTGCACACCAGAAGAGAACACCAGATGTCATTACAGATGGTTGTGAGCCACCATGTGGTTGTTGGGAACTGAACTCAGGACCTCTGGAAGAGCAGTCAGTGCTCTTAACCTCTGAGCCGTGTCTCTAGCCCATAATTAAAATGTTTCTTAAGATCAGTTTTATAGCCGGGCATGGTGGCGCACGCCTTTAATCCCAGCACTCGGGAGGCAGAGGCAGATGGATTGCTGTGAGTTCAAGGCCAGCCTGGTCTACAAAGTGAGTCCAGGATGGCCAAGGCTACACAGAGAAACCCTGTCTCGAAAAACAAAAACAAAACAAAACAAAAAAAGATCAGTTTTATATTTCTCCATGATTGTGAGCCCCACACGGTCAGGACACCTCGCTTTGCGTGTTAAGTGTCCAGATGCTGCTGCAGCAGGACCGTCAGTTGGCAGCGTCCTGAGCGTCGGTGGGGTTTATTTCCCGCTGTCTGGACAGCATTAACCTCTTTGGTTAGTCAGTGTGCGTGTGTGTGGGTGCGCACATGGCAGAGCACACATGAAGGTCTGCGTGTAACGAGGGAAGGAACTGGTTCTGTGTTCCTGCCGTGTAGAACCGGGTCGGTAGCAATCTCCTTTATGGGATGAACCATCTCTCTGGCCTGTCCCGCACTGGCTCGAGGCCAGCCCCATCACGCCTGCATCACAGCAAGGGTTGTGCGTGGTGTGCTGTGGAGTTCAAATGTCCTGCCCTTGTCAGGAAGCTGACCCGAGGTTTGTCACGGCAAGCTCTGCCTGGACCCCTGGGCTCCAAGTCCATCACACAGTCCCACGACCTGGCTACTTCTCCTTGGGCCTGGCACTTTGAGGCTTCTGAGCACCGCTCAGTGTCGTGGGCATAGGTAGGACAGCAGGCTAGGGCCTCGGGAGACATGGGCCTGGGTAAGGTAGGGGGTGTTCCTATGTTAAGCCTCAATCTCCCAGACACTTCCGGGCCCCGACAGCTGTTGGCTGACGGTGAGCAGGACATGAGAAGATCTTGGCTGTGAGGGAGGAACTGTGTCCAGTGTGGTAAGGTGCAGTGCCTGGGTGAGGCCTGCTCCCTCTGCTGCCACACACAAGCTGGGCGTCTGTGGCCACACACAGTGGTGGGAGCTTCGTGCCGTGGCCAGGGGCCAGTGGAGGAACACCTTTCTCCTTGGCCTTTATTTCTCTATTTTGTGTGTAGAGTGTTTTTCCTGCACGTACATCTGTGCCCTGAAGTTACGGATGGTTCTTAGCTGCCACGTGGATGCTGGGAATCCAACCCAGGTCCTCTGGAAGAGCAGCCACTGCCCTTGGCTACTGGGAAGAGGGGGTCCCTACAGGTGTGCAGGCAGGGAAGCGGACCGTGTGGGTAGGAATGAAAACCCGGTGCAGATTAGCTTTGTCAACCTGGATCAGATTTGGGGGAGTCTGATGCCAGGCTAATCATTGCCAGCCCAATAAAGCCTAGGGTGTGACATTGGCAAAACATTTTTTCCTCTTTGCTTTATTTTACAAATTATCTGTAACAGAGCATATAATTAATATGTAGTCACAAAAATGGAGATATTATAAATGAAAGTTAAAACTTGAATTGTGTTGGGGGCTGGAGCTCGGTGGTACCACCTGAGGGGACCCTCTCTCAGGAACCTGAAACCCCCAAAAGACCCCACTTCGCTTGACTAGACCAATTCCATGGCAGGCTTCAGGTTTTTTCACTCTGCCTAAGTAGGCCAAGTTTCTAACAATTCTAGAAAAAACCCACAACTTATAGACAACTCACGGACAGCTCATGGGCAGCTAATCAGCTTACAGGTCAAAATGACCAGATACCATGGTTTTATTACTTTATGGTCTTGGTAAAGAACACACCTGGGCCCTGTCCAATCAAATTAAAGGCCAACTCCTGAGTAAGAGCCAAAACCTCGGTGAGTCAAAAAGGCCCCGTCCAGTCCATGAGTTCCCCCACCCCCACCCCCAATAACCAAACAGCCAATCCTGAAAGCCCTTGCTTACTCTGACTCAGTTCTGACCAATCAGTTAAAGTTTGTCACAAACCCCTCTGACTGTCTATAAACTGAGCCTGCTGCTCATTTCGGGGTGGATCCCGGCATGCTGGAATAAACAGCTCTTCACTTTTGCAGACTGCCTTGGGGTCTTTCTTCAGCAGATCACCCGGACCCTAACGTCCCCCCAGGACCTGCTCACCTGGCAGGCGCTGAGGTCAGAGGGTCCACACAGGGTGTGTGGGATGGGGGATGGGAGGCCAGTGCTGCTGAGTGAGGAGCTGCTAATTGGCCCCTCCCCGTTCGTTATTCAGAGATCATCTGAAAACTCACTTCACTCAAATGGTAGTGCAAATGTGCAGAGTGGAGGGAAACTGGCTGACGCCCCCTGGAACTCTGTAGACCAGGATGGCCGCAAAGTCAGAGATCCGCCTGCCTCTACCCCAAGTGCTGGGGTTGGTTACACGTGTGCACCACCACCTGGCATGACGCTTGCTAAGGGCACAAAATCAAATAGAAGTGGTGAGGAAGACTTGGAAGTGCCACAGCTCACTGGCCACCAAGCCCGAAGACCTGAGGGCTGTGCTCTGAACCCACGTGGTGGAAGGGGACGGTCCACGGCTGCACAGCGGCACGTGGCACCTGTGTGCATACAAACATCTATGCACATAATAATTTGGTGAGTAATTAATGTAAAAATAGTAAAGAGAAAATATAATTCTTGAGCCAGGCGTGGTGGCGCACACCTTCAATGCCAGCACTCAGGAGGCAGAGGCAGGTGGATCACTGTGAGTTCGAGGCCAGCTTGGTCTACAAAGCAAGTCCAGGACAGCCAAGGCTACACAGAGAAACCCTGTCTGAAAAAAAACAAAAACAAAAACAAAAAAGAAAGAAAAGAAAAATACAATTCTTGTATTTATTATATGCTTTGTATTTATGTGATCACATGTACATGTGTGTGAATGCTTTCATATGCACAGGCGCACTTGTGTAGACTTGTGGAGGTCTGAGGTCACTGTATGTATCAGTCCTCAGGAGCTATTTGCAACAACTGGGATTACAAGCTTGTGACATCACACTGGGCTTTTTCCCTATATTTTGTTTGGTTTCTTTGTTTTGTTTTGAGATGGGGTTTCTCAGTGTAACAGCCCTGACTGTCCTGGACTTGCTTTGTAGACCAGGCTGGCCTCGAACCCACAGAGATCCGCCTGCCTCTGCCTCCTGAGTGCTGGCATTAAAGGCGTTGGTCACCACTGCCCAGCTGGTTTGCTTTCTTGAGACAGGGTTTCTCTGTGTAGCCTTGCCTGTCCTGGACTCACTTTGTAGACTATGCTGGGCTCGAACTCACAAAGATTCACCTACCTCTGCCTCCTGAGTGCTGGGATTAAAGGTGTGCACCACTGTGCCTGGCTATGTTGGACTTTTTACACGGGTTCTGGGGGTCAAGCTCAAAAAGGCAAACGCTTTACATAGTGACACATGTCCGCAGGCATGTGTGTACCTGTGTGCACATGAGCGAGCACACCTGGACGTGGAACAGATCCAGGCCCCCAGGATGTTACCTGGTACCAGTGAACTATACCCTAGCTGTTACGATGTAAATTTTATTTATTTATTTATTTATTTTTTGGTTTTTCGAGACATGGTTTCTCTGTGTAGCCTTGGCTGTCCTGGACTCACTTTGTAGACCAGGCTGGCCTCGAACTCACAGAGATCCACCTGCCTCTGCCTCCTGAGTGCTGGCATTGAAGGCGTGCGCCACCACGCCCGGCTCATGATGTAAATGTTTTGATAACAAATGTCTACAAAGAAACCCCCATAATGAGGCCTTACTGGCGAATTGAACGCAACATTCAGTGAAAGACACACAACCTGCACCAGTTTTGCTGAAGCTGAGATTCCCGTCCGGAGCCCACAAGGTGACTACATACAGAATGAAAGTCTGAGGAATTTCTGTTCACTTTGTGCCTTTTGTTGGGGGATGGGCTGGTCCTGTTTCCTTTAAACACAGCACAGTCCACCCTGACAGTGTGGTGTGCCAGATCATTCAAAGGCGCCTAGACCTGAGGTCGCCTTGGATTCCAGGAGCGGCAGGACCGATAAGCATCTAGAATGGGGACAGAGACACCCCTAAGTGTTGTGTGCTGACAGACTGTCTCAGGGAGGGCGGTCATCTTAAGGGTGAGCTTGCCCCTCAGAGCCGGAAGTCATTTAGTGTCAGTTAACTTTTCCAATCACCTTGCAGAACCAGGCCAGGGCTTGGTTAGGTCCCATAACATTTAGTGCCCCCTGCACACACATGACACACACGTGTGACACGCACGTGATGCACACGAGACCCTCCAGACGCTGAGAAGCTGTTGGTGGTACCTTCTGCCTGAACAAACAAGTCATCACTTGCCGTTCTGTGCCTGGTGTGAGAGTGCAAAGCCATTAAGTGGAGTGACCCAGGGCAAGGCCCAGTCTGACCGTGTTGTTTCACACGGTAACTGGGGGCTCAGCTCAGGCATTTCTTAGGTAGCAGCCCAGAGGGGGTGCGGCAGATGCCCGGAAGGGGTCTGAGAGGATCTGAGAGGACAGAACCAGTTCCTGATGGAGCAGTTTCTCGTCCCTGAGACTCTGGTTGGAGGGGAGGACTGTGTTAGAAAGCGAGCAGAGAGATGACAACACAGACTTAACCTATGGAGGAGACTACAGGCCCTCCCACGCTGCACACACACACACACACACACACACACACACACACACACACACACACACACGGAAGGTCAGAGGGCTAAAAGCCTCAGTGTCCTTGAGGTGAGGGTCAGGGGTGGGGACTTCTCTCTACCCTGGCACCTACCTGTCTCTGTAGCCCCACTATTTTTTTTTTCTTTCATTTATTTATTCTCTCATACAATACACCCCAACCGCAGCCTCACCTTAATCTGGAGAATACCTTGGCAGGCTTTCTCTAGCCGGCTCTCCTTACATAAGCCTCTCTGGCCAGGCCCTGAACTGCCCAACTCAGAAGAGCTTAGATTTTGGGAAGGTTCAAGTGGAGGAAGTCCTTTGTTCATGTTCGTGAGTCACGAGTCCTTTTATAACCCCATTATATAACGGCAGGGATGGGGGGCTGCAAGAGGCCCCGAGGAGATGAAACCAGACCATCTTTACCATGAGTGTGCAGGCAAAATAAAATGCTTTGGATGAGCTTTTGCCCTGCCTCTATTATCCCTCAAAGATCCCAGGCCTGGCTAAGCCTGGTGCAGATCTGCTGACAAGCAGGGGGCCACCCACAGACAGACCAGAGTGGAGAGGAGGGAACCCCAGGGGACCAGCAAGTAGAAGCTGACTGAAAGCCCAGACTTGAATTTGTATTTTCTTCTGTTTGTTTAAGATTGCCACTTTGAGACGCTGGGTCTCACTCCACAACCCTGGATGGCCTGGAACTCATCTTGTAGATTAGGCTGGCTTTGAACTCAGGGATCTACCCACATCTGACTTCTGGTGCCATACTCAGCTCTGAGTTTCTATTTCCAAGAACCCCCCGTCCCCCCTACACACACACTCACACTATTCCGCCTGGTGAGTAAAGGGAGCCCCAGGCCTCTGCTCCTGTTTGGGTTTAGGGCCTTCACCACATCATACCCAGGACGAGGCTGGGGCCTCCATCCCATGCCGCACTGTCCTGTTCAGCCGAACTCAGCAGGAGCTCCAGCTTGTGCAGCAGGTGCCCGGGGCCTCCCTCCCTCTCCCCTCAAGTCCACTTGTCGCTAACCCTGAAGGGCAGCTCTGATCCAGCTGGGTCCACACCTGTCTGATGTATTTCCTTGTGAACCTGAGTCAAGTTTGTACTTGTTTTGTCAAGGGCTCTCTCTTTGTCTTGAGAGCAGGAAAGTCAAATAAAACCTTCCCTCTACAGAGCTCCAAAGGAGGAATTTGAGAGGAGGCTCAGAAGCTTCTAGAAGGATTTTGTCCAGCTTTAGCTATAGCTTGCTCCTGCGATCAGGAGGGGCCATACCCCTACACACACACACACCACTTGCAGCAGTTCCCGAGACCCTGTTGGTCTCTTCCTTGCTTGTTTGCCCACCCGCCGGCCCCCCTGTGGTACCGTCAGCCCACCCCTCTGCCGCTTCTTGTTACGTGTGTACACACAGGTGTTCATAGTGATGTGCAAGGGTACGCCGCTGCCTGTGCAGGTGTGTGCCCCTGAAGCCTGTCTCCAGGGCGGCCCCAGGCCGGTCAGGGCACAGCCTATTCTCCACAGCAGCCTCATCATGGAAGCCAGGACAGGACACTGTGCTTGGTTAGCTCAGAGGTGAACTGACTTGAAGGAGTGACACGGCCTACGGCCAGCTCTGCACTGGCCAGCAAGGGACTTCCCAGATCTGCTCCCCTTGCAAGGGACACACGCATTCACCCGATGGCTCAGACTCTGCAGTGGGAGGAAAACAGGATGCAAAACTCACAAAACCAAATGAGGGGTATAAACAGTGCAGTGAGCTGTGTGGTGCAGTGAGCTGTGTGGTGCAGTGAGCTGTGTGGTGCAGTGAGCTGTGTGGTGCAGTGAGCTGTGTGGTGCAGTGAGCTGTTGTGGTTGCAGTGAGCTGTGTGGTGCGTGAGCTGTGTGGTGCAGTGAGCTGTGTGGTGCAGTGAGCGTGTGGTGCAGTGAGCTGTGTGGTGCAGTGAGCTGTGTGGGCAGTGAGCTGTGTGTGCAGTGAGCTGTGTGGTGCAGTGAGCTGTGTGGTGCAGTGAGCTGTGTGGTGCAGTGAGCTGTGTGGTGCAGTGAGCTGTGTGGTGCAGTGAGCTGTGTGGTGCAGTGAGCTGTGTGGTGCAGTGAGCTGTGTGGTGCAGTGAGCTGTGTGGTGCAGTGAGCTGTGTGGTGCAGTGAGCTGTGTGGTGCAGTGAGCTGTGTGGTGCAGTGAGCTGTGTGGTGCAGTGAGCTGTGTGGTGCAGTGAGCTGTGTGGTGCAGTGAGCTGTGTGGTGCAGAGAGCTGTGTGGTGCAGTGAGCTGTGTGGTGCAGGGAGCTGTGTGGTGCAGTGAGCTGTGTGGTGCAGAGAGCTGTGGTGCAGTAGCTGTGTGGTGCAGTGAGCTGTGTGGTGCAGTAGAGCTGTGTGGTGCAGTGAGCTGTGTGGTGCAGTGAGCTGTGAGGTGCAGTGAGCTGTGTGGTGCAGTGAGCTGTGTGGTGCAGTGAGCTGTGTGGTGCAGTTGAGCTGTGTGGTGCAGTGAGCTGTGGTGCAGTGCAGTGTGGTGCAGTGAGCTGTGTGGTGCAGTGAGCTGTGTGGTGCAGTGAGCTGTGTGGTGCAGTGAGCTGTGTGGTGCAGTGAGCTGTGTGGTGCAGTGAGCTGTGTGGTGCAGTGAGCTTTGTGGTGCAGTGAGCTGTGTGGTGCCACTAGACAGGGCCTTACTTGAGAAGGGTTTCGCTGACAAAGCTGAAGGGGGAGCAGGTTCCCAAACCCCGATACTACTCTCCAGTGTCTTGTGAAGAAGCCCAGCTCTAGCAGGTCACCACCTCCCAGCTTCCTCCAAAGATGCTTGCAGCTTATCTGCCAGGTGACACTCACTCCTGGAAGCCTGCAGCCCCACTGTGGGCCTATGAGGACCTGTGGTGGCCCGTGGATTTCCAGCACACACTGTCTCATAGTAGGCTCACAGTGGTTGTCAGTGCTGAATACACCCCCCGCCCCCACACACACACAGGAGAAGCCCGAGTCAGTTTCTTGAATCCTTGAGTGCAGGCCACGGGATGGCAAAACCCAACCAGAGAGGCTGGGGGCCTCTGCTTCTCCAGTGCTAAAGCAGTAGTTTTGTACTTCAGAGGTTAGTGCCACTGTCAAGGACTGTGTGTGTCCCAGACGGGCTGGGGCTACACAGCAAGACTCAGTCTCAACCCAAAACAGGAGAACTGTGCTGTGCATAGGATCTGTGCAGCTTCTGACACCATGCCCAGCACAGCCACAGGACTTCCCTCCCCGGGCACTCAGAAGACAGGAGACGGATCTCTCTCTCTCTCTCTCTCTCTCTCTCTCTCTCTCTCTCTCTCTCTCTCTCTCGCTCTCTCTCTCTCTCTCTTTTTTGGTTTTCTGAGACAGGGTTTCTCTGTGTCGCCTTTGACTGTCCTGCACTCGCTTTGTAGACCAGGCTGGCCTCGAACTCAGAGATCCACCTGCCTCTGCCTCCCAAGTACTGGGATTAAAGGTGTGAGCCACTACCGCCTGGCTCTTTTTTTTTTTTTTTTTTTTTTTTTTTTTTTTTTTTTTTTGGTTTTTTGAGACAGGGTTTCTCTGTGTAGCCTTGATTATCCTGGACTTGCTTTGTAGACCAGGCTGACCTTGAACTCACAGTGATCCGCCTGCCTCTGCCTCCCAAGCACCACCCAGCTAGGGAGACAGAACTTTGCAAATGACTGGATTCTCACAAAATAAATCATTATTTTGCAAGCACAGTTGCAGCTGCCCTCTCTTGTGAACACATTCAGCTGCGCCCCTCCTCCGGACCCTTCCCTCTGAGGCCTGGGTAAGGACCACCAGGGACCCTGTTCTCAGGGACAGACACATTTCCTCACCTCTTCTCACATGTAGTTCCTTGGCAGCCGTGTTGACTGTCCGGCCCTGCTTGGGTACCTTGATGCCGATCACTCTACAGGACATCGCGCAAGTCTCTTGCCACGCTGAGATCATGCTCGCTGGACCTGCAGGTGTGTGACATAACATCTTGCCTCTCCCCACATGTGTCCCTCGATGGCGCTATGACTGTCCTCTAAGCAAAGCAACAGCCATCTTGAGGGATTGATTCCACTGTATGGCTTGTGAAAGGAAGACCCCAGCTGGGCTTGCTGAGGACTCACAGCCCCTCGTGGAGGAGCAGGGAGTCATGAGTGCCTCAGCCAAGGTTGGCCAGCTAAAGTTGGCCGGGAAGCCTTGAATACTGGGCTCTGTTGTTCAGGGAAGGCATCAAGTCACCTGTTATGTTTTCACTTCGGTCGCCCCAGCTGCACAGGATGCGCTTGATCCCACACAGGAGGGAGGCACCGGTGCAGGAAAACATGTCAGGATGCACGCTTGCCCCTGATTGGATGAAGGCTGAAAGTATATAGCCTTCAGGGTTTGGTCTTTATAGGCGCTGAGCTCTGGGAATCCCAGCTACGGCCCCGGCTGGTGTCCACCTTCCTGGTCGGTAGTAAATGAAGCTTTAATTTGGTCTTGGGTTTGGTCTTTCTACTCAAAAATTTCAGGTTTAACATGTGTATGCAACTGCGTCATAATTGTATGTGGCCTAGGGGAGGGGGCCTAGAGCATACAGGGCATGGGGGGCTGGGAGAGGGGTTACATGAAGCTACAGGGAACCTTCTTCCTGCTGGATAAAGGCTTTCTGCAAACAGCATGGTCCTGTGGAGGCAGCACACCCCTGGAAGTGATAACTTTATGGAATCAGCCTTGGTTTGCCCTTGGAACCCTGGGAAGGAAGGCCTGCCATGTTTATGTCTCTTCCAGTGCAAGAATTTGTTTGTTTGTTTGTTTGTTTGTTTTGAAGACAGGATTTCTCTGTGTAGCCCTGGCTGTCCTGGGACTCTGTAGACCAGGCTGGCTTTGAACTCATGAAAATCCACCTACCTCTGCCTCCCGAGTGCTG
Source organism: Acomys russatus (assembly GCF_903995435.1). Taxonomy (NCBI): domain Eukaryota; kingdom Metazoa; phylum Chordata; class Mammalia; order Rodentia; family Muridae; genus Acomys; species Acomys russatus. The sequence continues at coordinate 46,414,381 of NC_067152.1, read as the reverse complement.
GGACTAAAGGCGTGCGCCACCACCAACAGGCTTCCCCAGACAAGGAATTTTAGGTGGCTTAGCAGGTAGAAGAAGAGACTCAACACCCATAGGTTGTCTTCTGACATCCGTGTTAGTGCAATGGCCTGTGTGTGTGACTGCATGGGCATGCGGTAACTAACACAACACAACACAACACAACACAATAGAAAAATATAGTAAATAGTAACAATGAATATAAAAAACTAGAAGATGGAGAACAGCTGAAGACGACACCTCTGGTGTCCAGTGTCTATGTGCACACACTGGTATCTGCACACGTAAACACACAAAGTGTGGAAGATAGAAAAGGCAGAGGTAGCCGGGCGTGGTGGTGCACCCCTTTAATCCCAGCACTTGGGAGGCAGAAGCAGGCAGATCGCTGTGAGTTCGAGGCCAGCCTGGTCTACAAATCGAGTCTAGGACGGCCAAGGCTACACAGAAAAAATGGAAAGAAAAAAAAAAACCTAAAGAAAAGAAAAGACAGAGGTAGGCCGAGTACCAGGGACTATAGAGGTGCGATGCCAAGAGGCCCCACATGGGCCTGGCCTGTGGCCTTTGTTGTGAGTTCCTCACTGGACAGAGCTGAGGCCTCCATAGTGGATACCCACATCAACTTCAAGATTTTGGGGCTGTGGCTGTACAGTGCAAGGCATTGTTGGAAAGAGATGAGCACCAGGGTATTTGAGGCTCCATGAAGTGTTACTTTGGCAAATTGTTCTCAAACGGTTTTGGGGAGACAGAATTCTTTCTGCTAGACTTGTAGAAGAGTGCTTTTAATCCCAGCACTCGGAAGTCAGAGACAGGCAGATCGCTGTGAGTTCGAGGCCAGCCTGGTCTATAAAGTGAGTCCAGGACAGCCAAGGCTACACAGAGAAACCCTGTCTCGAAAAACCAAAACCAACCAACCAACCAACCAAACACAGAATTTTACTGATGAATTTATAGTACTGAACCCTCAGAATATTCCTCATAGAAAATGGCAGCTGCCTGTCATTTGTCAAAGAATTATATGCTGGTTAGTTTTTGTCAACTTGACATCAAGCTAGATATATCTGGGAAGTGGAGATTTTTATAAAGAATTTTTGTTTTGTTTTGTTTTTTGTTTTTGTTTTTTTGAGACAGGGTTTCTCTGTGTAGCCCTGGCTGTCCTGAACTCACTTTGTAGACCAGGCTGGCCTCGAACTCACAGTGATCCTCCTGCCTCTGCCTCCCGAGTGCTGGGATTAAAGGCGTGCGCCACCACGCCCAGCCTTAAAGGACCTTTTTTATGCATATCCATGCACTACGTGTGTGCCTGGTGCCCATGGAAGGCAGAAGGGAGCGTCAGAGTCCCTGGAACTGGAGCCACAGACAGTTGTGACGCATGGGGGAAGGGAGCTGGGAACTGAACTCAGGTCACCTACAAGAGCAGCAAGTGCTCTGAACTGCTGAGCCCCCAACGGAGGGGTCGGAACTGAGAGGTCACCTTCATCATATTGACCTGTGGCAAGTCTGTGGGCTGTTGTCCCCCTTAGCGGGTGTTGTGAGCAGGGTCATCCCTGGGCAGGGGGTCCTGGGACGTAACCACACGCAGGTTATGGTGTCACACACCTTTAATCTTAGCAGTCATGAGGCAGAGGCAGGTGGATCTCTGTGAGTCTGAGGCCAAGTTGTGAGTTCCACACAGTGAGTTCCAGGTTGAGGAAGCCAGAGGAGTAAACTAGTCCTCCATGCCGTCTGCTTTGATTTCTGCCTCGGGGTTCCTGCTCTGGCCTCTCTCTGTGTCTTTCTCTCTCTTGTCCCCCCCCCCCCAAGACAGGGTCTCTGTGTATCCCTGGCTGTTCTGGACTCACTCTGTAGACCAGGCTGGCCTTGAACTCACAAAGATCAGCCTGTCTCTGCCTCCCTGAGTGCTGGGATTAAAGGCATGCGCCACCACACCCAGCTTCCCGAGTTGCTTTTGGTTATAGTGTTTGTCACAGCAATAGAAAGGAAACTAGAACAAATAGATTTTTACCTCAGAAATTATCAGAGTTGCTTTCACTGGTCCCAATCCTTAGTTTTCCTTCAGAATACACTTTTCCCAAATTGAATCAGTATTGCTTGAAAATACAGAACAGTTGTTCTGGAACTTTTGTATCAGAGACTGTGTAATTACAGCCTTCTGGAGGCGATGGCGATCTGCGAAGGGTCTCACAGTGGGGGAGCCTGTGTGCTGCCTCTGCCCACATGCAGCTGCCACAGCGAGTTTGTGGTAAACAACCACTTCTTTCCCTTTTCTTGATATCACCAATGTATTGACCAAAGTATTATTGTTGTTGTTGTTGTTGTTGTTGTTGTTGTTGTTTGAGACAGGGTTTCTCTGTGTAGCCTTGGCCATCCTGGACTCACTTTGTAGACCAGGCTGGCCTCGAACTCACAGCGATCCGCCTGCCTCTGCCTCCTGAGTGCTGGGATTAAAGGCGTGCGCCACCACGTCCGGCTCGTTGTTGTTGTTTTTCAAGACAGGGTTTCTCTGTGTAGCCTTGCCTGTCGTGGACTCATTTTGTAGACCAGGCTGGCCTCGAACTCACAGTGATCCTCCAGCCTCTGCCTCCCAAGGGCTGGGATTAAAGGTGTGTGCCACCACTACCTGGCTATATTGACCAAATTATAAAAACAACAACAACAATGCATAAACTTACTCCAAGTGGCCTTAAAAAGCCCTTCTTGAGCCAGCTGGTGGCCAACTCTCCACAGTTCTGAAGTGGTTTGGCCCAAGGACAGTGCCTTACAGCACAGGCCAAATTGCGAGCCACTAATATTTAGGGCAGAAGTCAACATGACTGTGTTTTAAGGGCTAGAGACTATCATTGAGACTGTGTAGGCCATACTGTCTCGACCACAACTTACCATCACTGCTGTTGGTGGGCAGGACTGTGTCCAAGGAAACAAAGATTCTGGGTGGCATGCCTTTAGTCTGTTCTGGGCAGATCTCTGAGTCCAAGGCCAACCTGGTCTACCAGAGTCAAAGTGAGTTCCAGGACAGCTAAGGCTACACAGAGAAACCCTGTCTTGTGGGGGCGGGGAGGAGCAAAGAAAACAATAAGTCAATGTGACTTGTTGACCTTGCTGGTTCTCAGTTTCTCCAGAATTTTAACTGAAACAAAGAGGGAAATTGGGGCTGAGGAGATGGCTCAGTGATGAAAATGCTTTCTATGTCGACATGAGGGCTGATGCAGACCTTGAGAACCCCCACGCGTGTGCAGCCTCAGCTTTCCTATGGAGAAACGGGAAGCAGAGACTTGCAAAGCCTTGGAGGCTCACGGGGCATCTACCCTGACCTATGCAGGACTGAGCACATATCTGCCCTCTTCCTGAGGGTCACTCAGGCGCTGCATGGAACTTGTCATCAAGAAGGGAAAGCAGCGAGCAGGGGCCTAAGCACACCTCCTTGGGACGTCCCTGAGATGCTTGGTGCATCCAAACCTGCTGCTTGGTACAGCTGCCTTATGCCCCGCCACACCCCCTGCTCCCAGCCCCCTAAAAAAGAAGTCACACAAGGTCAGGAAGGGCTTGGCACCAGGTAGACAACATCTAGATATAGAAAGAGGATGGAAGGTTAATCCTCTGGTTCTAAAACTTCCCAGAAGGATCCATCCATCTGCTCTGAGAATGGGGAGTCTCACTTCAGAGGGCAGTGGTCACCTCAGTATGGTCACCAGGTGGAGGTGCCCTGGGACAAGCCTGGGAAGAGAGTGACAGACTTCTGGGATGTGGGGCTAGGGGTTGCGTGGGAAGAGTTTTGCCTCAAGCTGTCACCTAAGCCACCTGCCCTAGCTAGGCCAGGGATCGGATCACCACTCTTGTTTACTGGAGACTTCCTTTACCCCGGGAGCACAGAGCAATCCCGGATGCTGGATTATCTCCTGAGAGCTGCCAGTGCTGGGACAGTATGCCCACGGGCACAGCTGTTCTGGCCTGTCAGCTGGACTGAAGCACCCACAACTGACTGGAAAGTGCGGCTTCTCTTCCATTAAAATTGTCACCAGCTACTGATGCCCAAAGAAGGCAAAAATCAGAAAACCAAAATTTCTATTCTCCTGGACTAGGAGTGTGGCCGAGCAGGACAAAGTTTGCCTCATACGTAATGAGGGCCGAAGACCAAGCGTCAGACAAAAGAAAATGAATTTCATCCTCAGGCCTCATGCTTTCCTGTGACATGTCTGTGCTGGCCCCTCTCCCAGGTGTGTGCACACGGTTTTTCATTTCTTCTTCAAACTCTAATAAGTAGCTGGCTGCCATATTTGGGGAGTAAGTGGTCTGCCCTTGCAGGAAGTGGGCCATGCCACCTTGGCCAGCCCACTCGGCTCCAAGCTCCACCCTTGCCCCGCCTGCTAGCCCAGCCATAAAAAAGGGTGCTCATGTCTTGCTGCAGGAGGACGCTGGTGCCAACAGCATGAAGCTGAACTTCAGTGGCCTGAGGGCCCTGGTGACAGGGGCAGGGAAAGGTGAGTGTGAGCAGGTGGGGGAAGACCGCACTGGGGAGAGGCAGGGGGGCAGGCTCAACACTGCCCAAGGTGACCTTGTCACAGCTCAGCCCTTCTGAACCTGCCTCGCATTGACTAGGACTGACTGGCTTATGTCACCAGGCTGGAGACGCACCAGGACAGGATGACAACCCACCCTAGCCATCACAATACCTGTTTCACTAGCTCCTAGCTCCTAGGTCCCATATGACAGCCACCAGAGGCATCCTTCCTTGGGGTCCACCACGAGCCAGCTGCCATGTAGGGTCTTTACTTCCACTTGGGACCCTGACTCTAGCTGTGACCCAGGTATATAGGGCCCTTGTCCCAACCATATTTCCTCTCTGCAGGGATTGGGCGCGACACTGTTAAAGCCCTGCATGCCTCGGGAGCCAAAGTAGTTGCCGTGACTCGTACCAACGCAGACTTGCTCAGCCTTGCCAAAGAGGTAAGGCACACACCCCGCCTCACCTGGGCCTGCTCCCCACCCACAGGGACACCTCAGAAAGTGGCTGGAACAATGCCTCAGGCTACCAAACAATGTCACCCATCCACAGTGTCCCGGGATAGAGCCTGTGTGTGTGGACCTGGGTGACTGGGAGGCCACAGAGAAGGCGCTGGGCGGCATCGGCCCTGTGGACCTGCTGGTCAACAATGCGGCCCTGGTTATCATGCAGCCCTTCCTGGAAATTACCAAGGAGGCCTTCGACAGGTGGACACTCAGCAGGGGAGGGTGGGCAGGCTGGGGAGGGCTGCTGAGGCCAGAGGTGTAGGAGGCCATTATTGTCCCCTCCTGCCAGGTCCTTCAATGTCAATCTTCGTGCCGTGTTTCAGGTGTCCCAGGTGAGATGGTAGGAGGCTTGTTGGCCCAGAGGAACGCCTGGAGAGGGTGGGGTGGGGCGAGGTGACCTACCCACAGCTCTGTCTTCCAGATGGTAGCCAGGGACATGATCAACCGTGGAGTGGCGGGGTCCATTGTCAATGTCTCCAGCATGGTGGCCCATGTCACCTTTCCTCAGTTGATAACTTACAGTGAGTGCACCCTCTAAAAACTACAGGAGTCCAGGTTTTTGGGGAGCCCCATGAAAGAGTAGTTAAAGGGTCCTCAGCATTCCCCACTCCCCCACAGGCTCCACCAAGGGCGCCATGACAATGCTGACCAAGGCCATGGCCATGGAGCTGGGGCCACACAAGGTAGGCACAGGGGCTGGGCCACACCCGAGGGACAGAGGATGGGCACTTGGGGCGGGGCTGGGGGGTGGGGTTGAGGCTTACAGAGGTGGACACGAGGCTCTGGGCAGTGCGGTCAGTGCTCAGCTGGACAGAGGAAGCAAGCTCCTCAGGCTTGTCCTGGGGTGGTCCTGACCTGTGTGATGGGGAGGGCTAGTTCATTGGCTGTGACACCAGCTGTGGCTTCTGACTCCAGATCCGGGTAAACTCCGTGAACCCCACTGTGGTGCTGACTGACATGGGCAAGAAAGTCTCTGCAGACCCCGAGTTTGCCAGGAAACTTAAGGAACGCCACCCGCTGAGGAAGTTCGCAGGTCAGCTGGGGACAGGGGCTGAGGGAATCAGTGTTGGCTCCCAGCAGCCACCAAGCAAAGGCCTTTGACTGGTCTGCTCTCCCGCAGAGGTGGAGGACGTGGTCAACAGCATCCTCTTCCTGCTCAGCGACAGCAGCGCCTCCACCAGCGGCTCTGGCATCCTCGTGGATGCTGGTTACCTGGCTTCCTAGACTGCCCAGATGCTGTGGACCCTGGAGGCCTGTCTGTCAAAGCTTCTACCGATCTCATGACCCCGCCCCCAGGGCACAGCCCCGCCCTCCACACAGCTCACGGCTCCGCCCCCATGTTATTGTTCGACCCCAGAACCTCTCCAAGCTCAGCACCTTGGACTTCTGTCCTCTTTGTCTGCTTTGCTGTCCTCATTCGCCTAAATAAATGTGCCACCATGTTCCCGAACCACTGCACACGTCTCCTTGGGTGTGCCCTGTTGCAAAGCTGGATGCTTGCTCAAGTCCCGCCACAGGCATTTCACCTCAAAGCCTGCAATCCAATCCCAACTGTGCCTCTTGACCAGTGTGACCAAAAGGCAGTGGCTCATCTGAAAAGAAGGAATCTGTGTTGTCACGCCCCTCCCCTTAGTGCCCATTCCTTTCCATTCGTGGGTTTGGTGCCTGTTGGTGCTCTGACCCCCAATCTGGCAATCAGGGGAAGGGAGGGAGAAGGTCAAAGGTCACCTCTGGTCTCAGTGCCAGAGAGAAGCTGCAGGGGTGCGATTGTAATCTCGCTTTCTTCTCTGGTGGAGCCCATGTCCATTTCCCTGCTGGACCATACATAAAACCATGCTAAGAAGGTTGCCCAAACCTGGCTGATGCATTCACAGCTGGCTCACTGGTGTGTCACCCTGGCCTGAACCCAGGCTTCTCAGCGTCTTGCATGCCCTGGCAGGTTCTCCTGTGCCTGCTTGCTTTGGCCTGAGGCATCTGGTAGTCTGCTGGGCCTCAGGTGGGCAACCATCTGAGTTGGCACAGGTTCCCACTCAGGGCAAGTGGCATGGTGGGTTCAGGTAAGAGCTCAAGAGAGCACAGGGCACAGGCTCTGAAAGTGCCTCTCTCCAGAGAGTGACCGGAGCTGCATCTGTGTGCACCCAGGACCACAGAACAGTGAGTGAGATTTGTCCACATCCTGGAACCCTGAGGCACTAGTGAGGTCTAAGCAGCTGGGTCTAGGTGTAGGGCAGGCTGGGTGCTGTTCAAGGTTGGGAGCAGGTGGCCCTGTTTGCAGAATGCCCTTTAGCAGAGGCGAGTAGATCAAGGATGAGGAGGGAGCCCTCGCCTGTCTATCCTCCAGCTGTTTTCTTTCCTTTAATTAAAAAAAAAATCACTATTATTTTATACGTATGAGTGCCCTCTGCCTGTATGTCTGTGCATCACGTGCCCGCCCACACAGACCAGAAGACGGCACGGGTTACCCCAGAACCCATGGTTGGGAGCTGCCATTTGTATGCTGGGAAGCAAACCCAAGTTCTTTGGGAGAGCAGCCAGTGCTCCCATCCACTGAGCCCCTGTAGCTGACTTCCAGAACGGTGTATTTGGCCCAAAGCCCCTCCAGTCACCAGATCCCTTCTACTGGCCAGAGTGGGTCCTCAAAGCCGTAGTGTTGGTCTTCCTCACCATGACCCTAACAGCAAACTTCTTTTTTCTCTTTTTCTTTCTTTCTTTGTTTTGTTTGTTTGTTTGTTTTGGTTTTTTAAGACAGGGTTTCTCTGTGTACCCTTGGCTGTCCTGGACTCGCTTTGTAAACCAGGCTGGCCTTGAACTCACTGCGATCCACCTGCCTCTGCAAACTTCTCATAGGAAGACCCAGTGCACACCTGGCCATTCATTCATCTGTAAGTGGCTCCTGAGCCTTAGAAAGCAGTGTCTGTCTGGCCACGTACACCCTCAAATCCTCTCTCTTCCTGTCTGCTTACTCTCTGTAAGGGGCTAGTGGCCTGATGCAAGCTGAGTGAGGTCATCTTGGGCTGCAGCAGCTCCCCTGGATGCTAACTCAGGCCTTTATTTGTTTATTTATTTATTTTGGTCTTTCTTTCTTTTTTCTGAGACAGAATTTCTCTGTGTTAGCCTTGGCTGTCCTGGACTCACTTTGTAGACCAGGCTGGCCTCAAACTCAGAGATCAACCTGCCTCTGCCTCCAGAGCGCTGGGATTACAGGTGTGCACCACTGTCTGGCTCTTGTTTTGTTTTGTTTGCTTGTTTCCCCCAAAATAGATTTTCACTGTATAGCCCTGGCTATCCTGAAACTCACTTTTTAGGCCAAGCTGGCTTCAAACTCACAGATATCCTCCTGCCTCTGCCTCCCGAGTGCTGATATTACAGGTAGCGTCATCACCTCCCGCTTTAGATGTCCAGTTTCCTTCCTTTATTGTCACCCATTCCCAGGCCTGGGGAAAGAGCACATAGAAATGTTTTCAGACATGCCTCTCAGGTTTACGAGTGTTCACGCGACTCCTGGAAAAATTACCACGCTTTTCGTGGAGATCTTCTTGCCAGTGGAAACCATGCATGCTGACCAGGGTTCGCAGGCCGATGATTCTCCCCTCTACTTTTGGGTCAAGTCCGCAGCAAATTTGAGAAGCTGCGTCCCTTGGTTCTCAGAGCCCCGCCTCTGCCACGCCCACTTCCGCACATCCAATCAGCACGACAGACCCAGCTTTTATTTCAATATCCCCGCCCTCTTCAGGACGCTGCCCCTGCGATTGGCTCTCCTCGCCCCACCCCTGATTCCGGAACTCCAAGTCCGTCCTGCCCCGGGGCTGGACCAGACTAGGCCACCATGGACCTGGGGCTTGCAGGCCGGCGGGCGCTGGTCACCGGCGCAGGCAAAGGTAAGGCGGCGGGCGAGGGGCGCTGGCGGCAGGGAGACGGGGTCCCCGCGCTAACGCTTGCTTGCCTCAGGCATCGGGCGCAGCACGGTGCTGGCGCTGCAGGCGGCGGGCGCACACGTCGTGGCCGTGAGCCGGACCCGAGAGGACCTTGACAGCCTGGTCCGCGAGGTAGGCACTGGGTCCAGAGGCCGCGAGGGTTAGGGTTAGCGTTAGTCGCTGTGTGAGACGCGCTGCGCCCTTTACACCGTCACCCGCGGCGCGCTTCTCACCGCAGGCCCTGCGCCTGCCGTTGGCGTGGGAGCCCCCGGGGCACTCCTTCCTCGGCCCGCGCGAGCCCGGTGCAAGAGGTCGGTGGTCCATTAGGACATCCTGGCTCCCAGAGTTTAGAAGAGACTGGAATGTCCGAGGAGGGAGCAGTCCTGGGTCCAAGAATGCTAGGCAAAGAGGAACTGCACTGCCCAGAGGTGGAGCTGTGTCTCCCAGTTCACCTCGCAATTTGCTGCTGTAGCTGGAAACACCGCCCCCCCCCCCCCCCCACGCCCCCCTCTTCAGTTGAGAGTCCCCTTCCCAGGTCCAACTCTCCCAGGTGGAAGAGGCGAAAGCAGCGGCACTTTCTTGGGACACAGTTGCTCATGGCTTTGCTTTTCTCCAACACACACACACACACACACACAGTGTCCTGGCGTGGAGCCTGTGTGTGTGGACCTGGCAGACTGGGAGGCCACAGAAAAGGCCCTAAGCAATGTGGGACCCGTGGACCTGCTGGTCAACAATGCTGCGGTGGCTCTGTTGCAGCCCTTCCTGGAGGTCACCAAGGAGGCCTGTGACATGTAAGGCAGCAGGGGTTGGGGGAACCAAACCATCTCCAGCTGCCGCCCCTAGTCCTGTGCCTGACCAGGCCGTCCATTCACTCCTAGGTCCTTCAGTGTGAATTTTCGGGCTGTCATCCAGGTGTCTCAGGTGAGCCGCCCTACCCGGCTGGAGCGAGGACCCTGAAGAAGAGTGCTAGTCCTGTTTCATGTCCCTCAACATTTCAGATTGTGGCCAAGGGGATGATAGCCCGCGGAGTCCCAGGGGCCATTGTGAACGTCTCCAGCCAGGCCTCCCAGCGAGCACTGACCAACCATACTGTTTACTGTGAGTAATCCCAGCCGGGCATGGTCCCCTCCCTGCTCCCGGGGGCCAGTTTGGGCTCTACAACAACCCTCCTTACAGGTTCTACAAAGGGTGCGCTGGACATGCTGACCAAGATGATGGCGCTAGAGCTTGGGCCCCACAAGGTGCGTTGGGCTGGAGCAACTCCTCCGAGCAGTCCTTATGGCCAGGGCACCCTCCCACGGCATTTCCCGTGCCCGCCTCTTTGCAGATCCGTGTGAATGCAGTAAACCCAACGGTGGTGATGACACCCATGGGCCGGGCCAACTGGAGTGACCCCCACAAGGCCAAGGTTATGCTAGATCGAATCCCGCTTGGCAAGTTTGCTGGTAAGTTAGGCAGGAGTCCAGACCTGGTGCTTGCCTGGGTCCGGGTGGGGGTGGGGGTGGGGGCCCGGGGGGGGGTTCGGTTGGGCTGGATGAGGGATGCCTCCTGCATCTATGCTCTTGACCTCCGCTCCCTACAGAGGTGGGTAATGTGGTAGACACCATCCTCTTCCTCCTGAGCAACCGGAGTAGCATGACCACTGGCTCCGCTCTGCCGGTGGATGGGGGTTTCCTGGCTACCTGAGACCGTCCACCAATGCTCTGCTCGGGACACTGCCCTCTGTCCAACCCAATAAACCTCTCTGCCCAGCCTGTGTGCCGACTCTTAGATAGGCAGAGATCTGTGCCATCTGTGACCCACAGCAGGTGTAGCCCCCAGCTCCCACACATTCATGCCTGGCCAGCTCCCAGGCATGGGGCAGAAGCCAGGTTCTTCTAGAAGGCTGGACCCTCAAGAGGTTGGTCAATTTTTCTAAAGACGGTCTGCCTAGAGGTTTCAGGGTGGAGCTGTGGGTTTGGGTTGGTGCTGAGCAAAGGCTCTGTGTGACTCTGATGTGAATGCCAGTGACCTTACTTGCAAGCCAGCGAGTAGCCCACACCAGAGAAAGGTGGCACAGGTTACTAGTTTGCCAATAAGCCGAACAGCTTTTTTGTTGAGTTGATTAACTATACTCTAAAACTTGAACATTCCCACAACCCTTTGTGCTACTTGCAACATAGAATCCTGGTGTATTTAATTTGCAATATCTGAGTCCCAGTGGTCTGGGCCACCGATAAGTCAAGCCCTGGTCTGTGCAGTTTGGGGGGGAACCTCCAACTCAACATGAAATGACAGCGAGTGGGCAGCTTGATGTGGGGCTGGGGGGACACGGGGGTGAGGAGTACCCCATAAATAACAATATGAGGTGCAGAAGACAGCAACATATATTAACTAGGAAATGATGAATTTGCTAATTTTGTTCTCAGCACAACTAAGTTGTACAATTTAATTATTAATAAGAGCCATTAAACAACTGGCTGGCAAACTTCCTGGGGGGGGGGGAACCAAACCCGGTTTCTGAGTCAGCACAGACCGCCTACATGCACCTCAGAGGATGATGTGTGTGGCTGCAGAACATCCTCTGGCCGTCCCTGAGATGGCCTGTGGCCTCTGGGGCGAAGTTCGAGTTGCCAGACCATAACTTTGGGTCTCTGGGGCTGCCCCCTTCACTTCAGTCAGCATCTCATACCAGACAGAGATGGGTCAAGTAGGCTTCCAAGAAACTTTTTTTCTTCTTTTATAGACAGGGTTTCTTTCTCTGTGTAGCCCTGGCTGCCCCAGGCTCACTTTGTAGACGAGGCTGGGCTCAAACTCACAGAGATCCACCTGCCTCTGCCTCCTGGGTCCTGGTGGGAGCTCCAGGAGACTTTATAGACTGTTCTTGTCAGCTCAATGAGCCTGCTGCAGCGGGTCCTCCAGGTCTGCACACAGAGGCCATCCTGCATACAGCTAAGTGTGCATACGCCTGCTTTGATCTGAGAGGTGTTGCCTCCCTCACCTAGGGTGTGTTAGGCTCAGAGCTTCCTTTGGAATTGTGTGGTCCAAGGCACTGCGAGGAATGCCAGCCTCTTTGCCCTCCTTAGGGGAGTGGCTGGGGCAAGCACAGCGCGGAGGGTGAGCAGACGCAGACAGTGAGACAAAGGGGGCGGTGAAGGTTTATTGTATAAAATAAGAAGGGGCCACTCTTTCCTGGAACGTGATGAACAAAACCCACCCCCCACCCTTCCCTCCAGGGAAGCCCATCCTGGGGCTCCCCTGGACCCACCCCTACAGCCCCGAGGGAGACCCTGCTCCCTCCTGGCCTCCCATAGGGCCCAGGGGAGGCTAGAGTTAAATCCCAGAAAAAGGAGGCATGGGAGACAGGACCCCATCACCCCAGCCTTGCCCCCATGCTCCCCTCCCCCAACACCTCCCACAGCGGACTCAGGGACACCAGACAGCTCCACACTTGAGCCAGGCTGGCCACACAGGGTTCTAGAAGACAGTGCACTTCTTGCCTGGCTTCTTCACCGGAGGTGGGCAGAGTACGGCCCGGATGGCCTCATCAAACACTGTCTTCAGACCTCTCTGGGTCAGGGCAGAGCACTCCAGGTACTTGACAGAACCTAGGAGCAGTCATCGCAGGGGAGGACAGATAGTGAGAAAGGGGGCAGCAGAGGCAGGGCAACCTCCTCCAAGCACACCCCCAACCTCCGCCCCATGCTTTCTCACCGATCTCTCTGGCCATGGCCAGGCCTTGTGGGTAGGTGATGGGCGCTAGCTTCTTGTCCCGCAGCCGTTCAATGGTGTCCTTGTCATCTCGGAGGTCCAGCTTGGTGCCCACCAGAAGGATGGGCGTGTGTGGGCAGTGGTGCCGCACCTCTGGGTACCACTGTGGGAACAGAGATTCTGACCTTTCAGGCTTCAGGGGCCCCCCAGTCTGCCCAAAGCAGACCCCAGTTCCTGAGGCTTTTCCCCAGACACACTTGGCTCTTCCTGCTTTACAGAGTGACTAAGAGGCCGGGCGTGGTGGCGCACGCCTTTAATCCCAGCACTCGGGAGGCAGAGGCAGGCGGATTGCTGTGAGTTCGAAGCCAGCCTGGTCTACAAAGTGAGTCCAGGACAGCCAAGGGTACACAGAGAAACCCTGTCTCGAAAAACCAAAAAAAAAAAAAAAAAAAAAAAAAAAAAAACAGAGTGACTAAGAGTCTGTTGGGTTTGGCAGTGAACAAAGATGGCCACCCAGGGCTGGAGAGATGGCTCAGAGGTTAAGAGCACTGCCTGCTCTTTCAAAGGTCCTGAGTTCAAGTCCCAGCAACCGTAACAGTTTATAATGAGATCTGCTGCCCTCTTCTGGCCTTCAGGTGTACATGCAGGCAGAACAGTCTATACTTAATAAATGAATCTTTAAAAATAAAAGACACCCATGCAGGGAGTCCTGGGACTGCCCGCAGCTCAATGGCCAGTGGTGAGCTGTTCTCCCCCACACCCTGACCCCTTCAGCGCCTCCCTCAGCAGGAAAGATCACTGGGAGAGACCTGTGCTCAGTGGGGGTGTGCCTTCTGCTAGGACCCCAGGCCCACTCTACCTTGGCTCGGACGTTCTCAAAGGAGGCCGGGCTCACCAAGGAGAAGCAGATCAGAAAGACGTCCTACAGAGGAAGGACCAGAAAGAACTGATCACAGGGTGTCCAAGTAGCCCGTGTCTCCTCCCCCTTCGGGAGCCACCCAGCGCCTGGAGTTGGCCCTCTTGCCACTTACAGTTTGAGGATAGGAGAGTGGCCGAAGCCTGTCGTAGTCTTCCTGGCCAGCGGTGTCCCACAGCCCCAGGTTGACCGGCTTCCCATCCACCATCACGTTGGCCGAGTAGTTGTCGAAGCTGCAAAGTGGGAAGGCTAGGCTGGGCACGGATGCCAGGCTACCGGACCCCACACAGAACCCAAACTCTATAGCCAGTGCCTCAGCCTCACCACGGAAACCCAGAACCGCTAGTGGCCAGAGAGCTACCGCCCACCCCCACGCACTCACACTGTGGGGATATACTCTCCCGGGAAGGCGTTTGGTCGTGTAGCTGATCAGCAGGCACGTCTTCCCCACGGCACTGTGGAAAGAGGTTCAGCCCACGTGGCTCCGGGACCGAGCCTCCATCCCTACCCCCGCCCCCGCCCCACCCCGCAAAAGGGCAGCCCGCTCCCACTGAGCTAGAGGTTAGTTTGGGTGACTGGGGCGGGGTGGGTCCGTCGTAGCCCAGCAGATCTGCAGCCACATGGGGGGGCTGACAGAAAAGAACCAGGGCAGGCTAGCCTGCGAGGGGCCACAGTAGTGGGCGCGGCTGCGAGGGCTCACAACCCTGGATAGAGCGCGCCGCAACGCACAGGGGCGTCAGAGCTCCCGGCACCTCGGGTGGCTGGCGCGAGGGTGGAGCCACCCAGGAATCAGCGCAGGTGAGGCCCGGCCCCACCCACCGCGAGCACCGGGCAGAGGCCGGGCAGCATCAGGTGTGCCTGGGCGAAGGAGGTGGGCAGCCTGAGCCTGACCCTCCCACCCCCACCCCACCAGGCCCTGGACGCACGCGGCCGGGCTCCGGGGGCGCGGCGGAGCAGCCTCGCCAGGACCCCCGCGCGTCTGTTCGCCCCGCCCCGCCGAGCCGCACCCCGCAGCCGCCTGCCAGCCCCTCCGCCCCTGCCGCACCGGACAACGCACTCACCCGTCGCCGACCACCACGCACTTGATGGCCTGCATGGGCGCGGGGCCGGGCGGCGGCGGCGGCGGGCGCGGCCGCGAGCCGAGCTGCGGAGAAATGCCCGGCGCCGCAGCGGCCGCGGACCCGAACGCCGAGCGAGCGGCCGGAGACAGCCGAGCGCCGCCGAGCGCCGGGTGCGAAGACAGCCGAGTGTGCGCAGGCGGGGCGGGGCAAGGGGCGAGCTGCAGCGGGGGCGGAGCCCCAGCCGGTCCTCGGACCCCGAAGGCTCCCGCGGAGGGTCCACACCCAGGAACAAGGACGTGGCACGAAGCAAGCTCAGGTGGGGTTTCACGCCTCCGAGCGGGATGCGCGGGGCGGCCGAGCCCGATTCCTCCCGGGGACGCCGGCCCATCCCGCAGTCGAGACACCCTCGTGTCTGCACACCCAGTACAGAGGTGGCTCTACCCAGCTGCCCGATAGCGATCGGGGTGACCCAGTCGTCATTCGCGCGGTCCGGGCAGCGGGAGCAGGAGAAAGGAACTGGACGAGAATGTATCACCAAGTACAAAAGTCCTGTATTTCCACCCCGCGGTTGAGGCGTCGGCTCCCTCCCCTGGTCCGCGGTTAAGGGACTAGGTCGTCTGAGCGCGTTCCTGCGCGCTCCGTCCCGCCGTGGCTACCTTGGATGAGCAGGTGTGCCGGCGAGCACTGTCGCTGCAGCTAATGCTTTTAGACCCCAGGCCTGCCCTTGAGAAAGGAATGCGGTACTTCTGCCCTCGCTGGGCACCCCAGGCCTCCCTCCCTCCCTTCATTTAGGGGGGCTCAAGGCTTTCAGTGGGGACCCCTGCACGTAAGACAAGATAGCGTTTTGCAGGAAGCTTGCTCTCTGGGCCTCTTCGTCCCGCATTCGGGAAATCTCTGCTTCTTTGAGCCGCAGCTTTTCTCGGAGAGATGCGTTTTCACTCTCTCTGTCCAGCAGCGCCTCCCGGTGCTCACTCCCGACCACTGCAAGTGAGAGCTCACTCAGTAAGGAGGGGATAGGTGGGTACCTTGACGCCTTGAGGTGGGGTGGCTTTGATCCCAGCATTGAGGCGGGAAGGGGGAGGGGAGCAGAGGCAGGTAGAGCTCTGCGAGTTCGACGCCAGCCTGGTCTATAGAGCGTGAGTTATAGGACAGCCAGGCTACACAGGGAAGCCCAGTCGTGGGCCACGCTCAGCTGCTTACGTGGTGTGTGCTGTGCTTACCCTTTAGTTGGCGCTCCAGGGCTGCCACTTTCTCCCTCAGTGCCTCCTGGGCCACCAGGTCAGCCTGCATTCGGCCCATCTGTTCTTGCAGCTCCACCCTCACCCTGGTCACTTCAGCCACTTTTTCTTGGTCCTTGTTGCTGAGCTCCTGGGATTGGGTTGGGGAGGGTGAGATCACAGCCTGGCCGGGACCCCTCCCCCCTCTCCCCTCCCCCTTTCCCCACCCCCCACTCCCCGACGCTGTGCTACCTGCTGCAGCTCCTCCAGGCGCCGCTGTTGCCCCTCTATCTGCAGGCTCAGCTGGCTGGCCCGGGCCTGGAACTCAGCTACCTTCTGCTGCTGCTGCAGGCAGGAACCCTGCGCCTCGTCCCTTGCCTGCACCAGCAGCCGAATCTTCTCCTCCAGGTGAGCAAGGCGGTGTTGCTGCGGGTATGGGAATGGCTGAAGTACACGAAGGCCTCCCGGTCTGAGCTCAAAACTGGAGGGCCGACCTCCAGCCCACTGCAAGGACCGAGGGGGCGACTTCATGGTGTCACTAAAGTTGTCCTGCAGCCAGAAGCACCTCCCACGGTGCTCGCACTCCCCCACCCCGCCCCCAGTGTATCTCGCCAAGTCTACCTGTGGCCTCTAGCCTTCCTTGTACCTTGTACCCATGCAGCCCTGCTGGCTGCTGGATCCCCTGCCTGAGCCCCAGCCCTGAGCCCCAGCCCTGAGGCCCACAGCCCTGGTCTTGCTCACCTCCTCCAAGCGGGCCTGGTTCCTGGCTTTGATGAGCTCCTCCTCAGCTTGGCCACGCTCACTCAATGCTGCTGTCTTCACGCGGCTCAGCTCCTGCATGGCAGATAGCTACCACTAGCCCGTCCTCTTGGCCCCCCACCTCCTGGATCTAGGGCTCCTTCCAGGCCACTGAGCAGCCAGGACAGAGAAACTTCCCCCACAAGTCTCCTCAGAGCCACACACCTAGTTCTCGCTCACTGAGCAGGGCTTTTACTACCAATGAGGCCAGAATGCTATTTTTAGTTTCTCTCAGGGACACTGATGGGTGGACCCTCATTCAAGACCTGAGGGGTATTCCGGGGTCCTGAGGCCATGAATACTACCCTGTACTCAACTCAGGGCCCATGGGGGAGTCTCACCTCCTCCAGGGACAGCCGCAGGGCCTCTAGTCTCTGAACCCTCTCCTGCATGGCCCTCTCACTCTCTTCCAGGTGACGGGCCATGTGATCCACCTGTCAACCGAGAGGGTCAGGGCTAGCAAACCCTGACTCCCCTAGCCCTCACCCCATGGAGTCCCTGCCCTGGAAAGCAAGTGTCACTTGGCAGAGGCCTGCCCTGAGGGTCCTGGTGGACACTACGGGCAGAAGCTCTGGTCAGGAGGACACACAACAAGGAAGTCCACAGCTGCCTGAACTATGGGCACTGTCGCCGGCAGCTCTGGCATCGCCAGCTCCAGGTTCCCCGGCCAGGGGCGCACGCTGGGAGTAGTGCATCACACAGGGCTGGTCTGCAGGGCCCCAAGTGCAGGCAGGAGACCCATGGGTGTCCATAAGACAGCAAGCACCTCCTTGGAGCGCAGCTTTTCCAAGTCTTCCATACTCTGTTTGGCTCTCCGCTTCTCCACATCCAAGCGCTCTGGAGAGGGAAGAACGTGGTGAGCCGTCTCTGGGGGTATTTGCCCCGGGAGCCCCTTGTCCCTTCAGTGCCAGGCCTGCCCGTGCCTACCCTCGGCCTGAATAACACGGATCTTCAGCTCAGCTGATGTGTTTGTCAGCTCCTGCCTGGTCAGAAACAGCTGCTCCTGCTGTGACTTTACCTTCTGCTCCAGCTCATCTACCTGGGAGTGGGCAACACCAGAGGAGGCCTCCCCTCCTGCGACGCCACCCTGGGCTCTCTGAGCAGCTGGCTCCATCCCCTCTCAGACCCACACCCCTCATACCTGGCTCCTCAGCAGCAGGTTTTTCTCAGTAGCAGCAGACAGGTCCCTGAGGAGCTTAGATTCCCGATCGGCAGCTTCCTAGAGGGGAAGGTGACAGCTGCTACTGTCTGGGGAAGGCGACAGCCACCACTGCCTGGGGAAGGTGACAGCCACCACTGGGGAAGGTGACATCTCTCACTGTCTGGGGAAGGTGACAGCCACCACTATCTAGGGAAGGTGACAGCTGCCACAGCTGGGGAAGGTGACAGCCACTACTGTCTGGGGAAGGTGACAGCCACTACTGTCTGGGGAAGGTGACATCTCTGTCTGGGGAAGGTGACATCTCTGTCTGGGGAAGGTGACAGCCACCACTGTCTGGGGAAGGTGACAGCCACCGCTGTTTGGGGAAGGTGACAGCCACCACTGTCTGGGGAAGGTGACATCTCTCACTGTCTAGGGAAGGTGACAGCCACCACTGTCTGGGGAAGGTACAGCCACTGTCTGGGGAAGGTAATCACGCAGCCCAGCTCCTACCTGCTGCTGTAGCTTGCGCTCTTTCTCCTGTCTCTGGGAGAGGCTCTGCCGCTCCTGTTCTGCTGTGGCCAGCAGCTCCCCTAGGTCCTCCGCCTTCTGCTCTGACAGGGCCAGAGCAGCTTCTGTCATCTGCAGCCTACAGAGAGGAAGACGGTCAGGAACGTCGCCTGCTTGGCAAAGGCCTTCTGTTCTCATGCCTCCCAAGCCTCTATTCGGACTCCCCCCTCTGCCGTGTGTCACGGTTCTAAGTGTGAGGTGTTCGAAGGCAGCCCTCCTCTGCCGTGTGTCACGGTTCTAAGTGTGAGGTGTTCGAAGGCAGCCCCCCTCTGCCGTGTGTCACGGTTCTAAGTGTGAGGTGTTCGAAGGCAGCCCCCCTCTGCCGTGTGTCACGGTTCTAAGTGTAAGGTGTTCCAAGGCAGCGCCCCTCTGCCGTGTGGCATGGTTCTAAGTGTGAGGTGTTCCAAGGCAGTGCCCCCTCTGCCGTGTGTCACGGTTCTAAGTGTGAGGTGTTCGAAGGCAGCGCCCCTCTGCCGTGTGGCATGGTTCTAAGTGTGAGGTGTTCGAAGGCAGCCCCCCTCTGCCGTGTGGCATGGTTCTAAGTGTGAGGTGTTCCAAGGCAGCCCCCCTCTGCCGTGTGGCATGGTTCTAAGTGTGAGGTGTTCGAAGGCAGCCCTCCTCTGCCGTGTGTCACGGTTCTAAGTGTGAGGTGTTCGAAGGCAGCCCCCCTCTGCCGTGTGTCACGGTTCTAAGTGTGAGGTGTTCCAAGGCAGCCCTCCTCTGCCGTGTGTCACGGTTCTAAGTGTGAGGTGTTCGAAGGCAGCGCCCCCTCTGCCGTGTGGCATGGTTCTAAGTGTGAGGTGTTCGAAGGCAGCCCCCCTCTGCCGTGTGGCATGGTTCTAAGTGTGAGGTGTTCGAAGGCAGCGCCCCTCTGCCGTGTGGCATGGTTCTAAGTGTGAGGTGTTCCAAGGCAGCGCCCCCTCTGCCTCACTTGGCTTTGAGGGCATTGATGATGGACTGTCTCTCGTTGAGGGCTTCCTGAAGCTGCCCGACTCGTGCTGCTGAGGCCCTGTGGATGAAGAAGTGTTTCTGGGAAATGCCAGCTCAGAGCCCCTCCACCCCCCACCCCCCGTGGCTTCTCTCAGCAGCTGTGACCTACACACTGATTTCCATAACACCCCAGGGCTCCAGGCACAGAGCTAAGCATTCATGCCCACCAGCCCACTTGCTTGGAAGCAATAACCTTGTCCTCTGGCCTTGTGTCAGACAGGGCTCAGGTTAGGTCACTAACGAACCAGAAGCCAGGCCCTGAGCCCCAGCTAAGCTAAGGCCCTACTTCCGACAGCCCCAGGGCTCGCTCACCGGCTGCTTCTGGCCATTTCTTCCCGTTGCTTGTCAATGGTCTCCATCAAATCCAGAAACTGTGGACAAAGTCAGTCAAAGCATCATTAGGAGCAGGGTCTACCTTGGTCAGGGCTGCGAGAGCAGGTCCCCATCAACACTTCAGGCCATGAAGGACTCAGTTGTTTTGACCCCACTGCCTCTTTCAGAGGGTGGGTGACTGACAGAGGGAGACCTGGAGGGGAGGACTCCAGTTTGCGCTCAACTCTGAGCTGAAGTCAGCATACAGGAGGTGGAGCCAGGGGGCCCTGGTTAGCCTTGGCTCAGAGACCTTCAGGAAAGGAGGGTGGATATACCATGCGTGTAAGGGAGAAAGCTGCCAGCCCAGGGCTGGTGAGGGCACCGTGCTCACCTGCTTGGACTTCTCTTCCTGGAGGTGTTGAACCTCCTTGCTAAGGATGGTGGTGCGGGCTCGGTTCTCCCGAAAGGCTGTGAACCGGTCCTGGTTGTGGTTCATGGCTTGCTCTGTCAAGAAAGTGCCATGTTATCCACTGGGCTCAACCTTAGGGGCGATGACTAGCCCTGTCCTGCACTGCCTGACCCTGGAAGTGCGTCATCTGGGAGCCCCACCCTAGGAAGGGTATTTGACTTTAAGAGGTGGGGGCTATAATGACACAGGCCTGGCACCCCCCACCTCCACCCACTCTGTGTGCAGCACAGGCACAAACTCACAGGTAGCTGGCGAGGGGTGAGGGGATACCAAGAGGCCTCCCTAGCGTAGGCTCTGGACACTTGCCGGCTGTCAGAGGAACACTTCAAGCCATGGGGCCTGAGGTCCTTGCCTGTGAAGTCAGCACCCGTGACTACTGAGGTGGGCGCCAAAAAACCTGCCTGCCTTGAGCTAGCCACTCGTATCCCCGGTGGCCACACCCTTCTGTGGCATTAGGGCTTCTGTTAAATGGACTCCAAGCCTTGCTCCGACACCCACCCTGAGGCCAGCCTGGAGGCAAAAGGCAGCCCTGAGAGCCCATACCTACGGCTCTCAGGATGTCACCCGGGATGTTGTTTCCAGCCAGGTCCATCCTCCACAGGGATCTGTTGCTGGGGAGACAGTTCACCAGGGCCCGGCCCCCCAGGAGGCCAATGTTATTCCAGCGCAGGTCTGGAAGGACACGTGATGTCACTCAGATGGATTGGA